>NC_092238.1:1038808-1166308 GCF_036320965.1 Panulirus ornatus
ATACATGTATCAGTAATGAACACATTCACCGCAGCGTACTGAGGTAAGTCGTGTTGGAGTGTGTCTGCCTGAGAGGTTGAACGGTCGCATCAAGACGACACACACTAAGTCTACGGTCATCGTGTACCTGGTTTCATTTAGTAGCAAGTAATCCCACTGGACGTGCAGTCACCTCGTTACGATGTTTACTTTGAAGCTTAGGTCAAGTTTTAGATCACTTGCTAACTATCGATTCTAGTTCTAGATAATTCATATAAAATTTGAACATAGCTTGAGTAATGGCTGCTGCTGTTTTGTTCATTGATTTTTGAGTTGATGAACAGTAAGGGAAGGGTTGGGGAGGATGGAGTATTAGGGAAAGGTGGCGTATCACGGGCCGGGTAGTGTATCAGAAGTAGGCGTATCAGGGAATGGTTGTGTATCAGGAAAAGTGGGTGTATTAGAGGAAGAAGGTGGAGTATCTGCGAAGGGTGGTGTATCAGAGGGTGGGTGGTGTATCAGGGGAAGGTGTTGTATCAGGGGGAGGGTTTTGTATCAGGGGGAGGGTGGTGTATGAGTGTAAGGCTAGTGTATCAGGGTGAGGGAGGTGTATCAGGGGGAGGGTGTGTGAGTAAAGGTTCAGCCAACATACAAACACAACGAACGAGTGAGTCAGGTCATATTCAAAATCAAGAGTGATGTCAACACAGTAACGTGATATATCGTTTAATTAGTTCTTGTTAATGAAGCCAAAGGTAATTATACAAATATGCACTACAGCTTTGACTGATGCTGGTGATAACCACCTGGGAAATATGAAACATAACTATGTATACATACATACATACATACATACATACACACACACACACACACAATATATACATATACAGGCAACATACACACACACACACACACACACACACACACACACACACACACACACACACACACACACACACACAAATGTACATCCCTGCTGGGGCCAGATGGTTCACTCTCACATACTTCAGCGTGACAGGATGGTCTTTATCATGCTCCCCGATGCCTCTCTCTTTCTCTGTTGTCAATAAACCACAATGTTTTTGTTCGTCTCTTGTCGTTATGTTAACATATTTACATTTCCCTTCTCGTGTGTGTTGTCCTCCACCTGGTACTCTCTGCTCAACAGTCATATCCTCACCAATCTTCACGTAAGTCATGACTGTAAATCTATATACACGTCTCTTCTGCTTCTTTCTCAAGTTTGTTTTCGTTGCTCCTTCCTGTCTGGCGATGTCTTCATAAATTTTCTATATTGATTTTCGTTTCTTTCTCGACATTCGAGGATTTTTTCCAGGTTTTATTTTTTCCCATCTCACATTTATGTCTTATTCTTGACATTCTCTTTGCTTTCTCTCATATTTCTTGCGGACGTCTTCTCCTTCCTCTTCCATACTTCCGGCCCTTCCTGAGATCCTTTATGTTCCAGACAGATTTTCTTGGCAGATTCCAGAGAGAATTTTGAATAATACGAGAATCTTGATTTTGTGAAGCGATACTTCATCTTTTGCATGTGAGGACTGAATGTTGCGAGGAAGGCATAGATTTCCAGGCCAGAACCCCACAAGTTGGTAAGGTATTGAAGCTTGTAACAAGTTCCCAAGCGTCCTCATTTCCCATGAAGGAGCAGCCTAAATTTTGCAAGCAAAGCTAAGAATTTTACATGAGCATTGGAGTTAATTAGCATCTTAGATGTTGTCACAAGTCATGAGTCAAGAGGATTTTTGGTTCTGAAAGAAAGTCAAAATTCCGGGACAAACTTTTGGGTAATGAAGGAGAACTGCAGCCTCACCACAGAGGTTGGAATTGGTGACCTCACGGCGGTACGTCTCCCTAATTGGTGACTTCACGGCGGTACGTCTCCCTAATTGGTGACTTCACGGCGGTACGTCTCCCTAATTGGTGACTTCACGGCGGTACGTCTCCCTAATTGGTGACTTCACGGCGGTACGTCTCCCTAATCTACGTTCTGAAGACAACTCAGACAGACACACAAACGGACAAACAACCAAAAAGACGAACAAAAAGAAATGAAGAAAGAAAGACGGACATAAAGAGAAAGACATATGGCTAGTAGAGGGGAAGTCCTCATGTCTGGCATCCGGGAAGGTGAAGATGTTCACAAGGATGACACCTCACCACTACAGACGACACCTCTCTACTAGAGACGAACACCTCACCACTACAGACGACACCTCTCTACTAGAGACGAACACCTCACCACTACAGACGACACCTCTCTACTAGAGACGAACACCTCACCACTACAGATGACACCTCTCTACTAGAGACGAACACCTCACCACTACAGACGACACCTCTCTACTAGAGACGAACACCTCACCACTACAGATGACACCTCTCTACTAGAGACGAACACCTCACCACTACAGATGACACCTCTGTACTAGAGACGAACACCTCACCACTACAGACGACACCTCTCTACTAGAGACGAACACCTCACCACTAGACAGAATATTATGTACTGCCGACAGAAACCCCTTAAGATGGACAGGGATATACGACAGACAGAATATCGCTCAAATACCACGAACCTTCTGGGAACAAAAACAATAACAGAATAATACCTGAAGAAAATAAGGTAAATGTGAACCACAACGAGTGATACATTGGGAAATGAGGAGGTAATATGGCAGGGATGGTCGCAAGAAGAGAAGCTCTTCTTGTTGACGGCAGAACCTGCTTTCTGAGAGGCTGGCCCCACCCAGGGACACAGACGAGGGTTAATCTAGTTAAGCCACGATGGTGAAGCACGAGACTCAGGGGAAGACATGAGACTGGACTCCCGATAAAGAAGTACGGATTGTAAGTGGTGAGTCAGTGAGAGAGAGAGAGAGAGAGAGAGAGAGAGAGAGAGAGAGAGAGAGAGAGAGAGAGAGAGAGAGAGAGAGAGAGAGAGAGAGAGAGAGAGAATCTTCCTTTCTTCTCACTTTTTCTTGTTATTATCTTTCCTTCTTCCATCATCCTCTCGAGAGCCTCATCCTTCTCCTCAACTTTCCTCGTCTTTACTCGTTCTCTGTAATCTCATATCTCCCATGTTACTGCGTCTTATGGCTGTTCTCTTCCATCAGTATCTGACTCTCCCTCAAATCTTCTCTCTTTCATACGTACCCGTCTGTCTTTCCTCCACCTCAGCTTCTATCCGTCCATTTCATCAAGGTTCCAGCCTCTTCCAGGTTCCCTCGTTCAGGACCCCAAGCTGTATTCCAGCCTCGTCCAGGGCTCTGCGCTGTCTTCAAGCCTTGTCTATGTCCCCGAGGTGTGTTGCAGCCTCGTCTAGAGCCCCGAGCTGTGTTGAACCCCCTGATCACTACCAGTCCGGCCTCGCCACTTGGCGGACCCTTGGCGGCCAGCCTCATCACTTACATTTTCTGTGTGAGCAAACCCGGCGGACGGCACAAGGCATCTCTGATTTTCTGGAACTATTGCTGGAAACTCAAGAAAATCTTATATTTCTCTGCTTAATCGTGACCGTTACAACTTTGTCAACGACACATTTTATGATGGATCAAGAAGTGTCATCTCATTTTTTTGGTTCCGTTGACACGATATGATCGTGAATGACACAAGAAAACTTCAGATGGAGGAGTCAAGACTGCCGGGACAAGGCTGGCTACCTCCTCCAACCCACCCACCCCAAAATTATATATGCATATAGAGGCAGCAAGTATGAATTATGTAGATGTATATATATATATATATATATATATATATATATATATATATATATATATATATATATATATATATATATATTACACGTTTAAACGCATAGGTATGCACATATGCGTGTGTGGACGTATATGTATATACATGGGTATGTGGGTGGGTTGGGCCATTCTTTCGTCTGTTTCCTTGCGCTACCTCGCTAACGCGGGAGACAGGGACAAAGTAAGAATATGATATTATATATATATATATATATATATATATATATATATATATATATATATATATATATATATATATATATATATATATATATATATATATATATTAACATCCTGAACGACAATGTTAGTATAAAGCTGCAGCCTTCATCGCCTTAAGCTGGGGCATTAAGTGATAAGCTGAGGCAGTCATCGTTAAGTGATAAGCTGAGGCACTCATCGTTAAGTGATAAGCTGAGGCACTCATCGTTAAGTGATAAGCTGAGGCAGTCATCGTTAAGTGATAAGCTGAGGCACTCATCGTTAAGTGATAAGCTGAGGCACTCATCGTTAAGTTGTAAGTGTTAAGGTGAAACATTCCGTGTTAAGCTGGAGCACCTGGCTGACCGCCTCACCTTCTCTACTCCATTGACCTAAAATTGATTCGTGAAGATTTTCTGGATCGGTCCACCATCCTCACGCTACGTCAGGCTCTTACCACAAACCCTCATCATGTATTGACTCACACGAGAAAACGTAAGTTCCGTTCTCTATATACACTAAAACTGAAGCTTTCGTTTTCTTCAGTAATATCGTCCTCAAGCATCCAGTGGTCATTCTCTTCTGTTGTCGCTACAATACGAGGATTTCCCCGTCGCTGCGCGGCCTCTCTCAGGATGTTGTGTTGAGGATGAAACACTGCAATACTGCTGATGTTGTGTTGAGGATGAAACACTGCAATACTGCTGATGTTGTGTTGAGGATGAAACACTGCAATACTGCTGATGTTGTGTTGAGGATGAAACACTGCAATACTGCTGGAAGGGTTGATGGAGCACCATGATGTGTCATGCGAACCCTCCACACTAGTATTTCCATCTACCGTAAATATTCTGAACTGAGTTTTCTTTTTAAAATGATTTCTGGAAATCTCTCCATTACTTCACACGTTGGGAAGATCGTCCAAGATGTATACAGTAAATCAATCAAGTCAGTCCAGAGAAAAGCCAACAAAATCAAGTCTTTCCCTGGCTGGCTGAAGTTGTTTACATGCAACGTATGTCTTGCCGTCAATCAACAATAATTCAGACTTTCTCGGTAGCTTTTACTTGTCTCTGGTTACGTGTCAGCTGTGACGGTGTATGTGACGCTGTGTCTCGTTACGTGTCAGCTGTGACGGTGTATGTGACGCTGTGTCTGGTTACGTGTCAGCTGTGACGGTGTATGTGACGCTGTGTCTGGTTACGTGTCAGCTGTGACGGTGTATGTGACGCTGTAACACACGAGAGAGCTGCATAACACGGTCAACGTATCTAAAATGATCCTCAACATATATTTCTTGTATCTATCCTTGCTTGAGGCAGTGGCAGTAACTTCCTCCCTAGAGGAACCCCCCCCCCCCCCCCCACCCGAGCAGAGCAACGTAGTGAAAGTTAATCCCCCCACCTAACCTAACCCCCCCCTCCCCCCCCTTCCCTCTCCTCAGTCCATCAGAACTACCCAGTCGTAAGAAACAGACGTGAGGGTTGAGTGCTCGCCACCTTCCCTAATGGCTTCCCAGATTTATCTGAGGATGATAAAACCCACAGGTCAGGAGGAGCGTGGCTCCTGTGTCTTACCTGACCTTATCATGTCTTACCTTACCTTACCTTCTGCAGACCTTACCTTACAGGACGTATACCTTGCCTTACTTTCTATACACCTTACCTTACGTATACCTTGCCTCACCTTCCATACAACTTATCCTACCACCTCATAGATACCTTGCCTTTTGCGTAGCATATCTTAATTTACCTTGTCTTACCTTAAGTACACCTTACCTTAACTTACCTTATGTATACCTTCCTCACCTTGCTTTCCGCTTAAGTGAACATACCTAACATATACAGCCTACCTTACATCATGTATACCATATCTTACTTCACTTTGCTTCACGTATACTTCACCTGAATCACATGTACACGTTTCTATACTCAATGATTATGATCTTCAACAGAACTCACATTCTCTTCTATGCACCAGGATCGTACAGTCCCGCGTCACAGACGAGCCTTACATTGTCTTCTGTGCACCAGAGTAGCTCAGCTGTACCACACAGACCAGCCTCTCGCGGTGTTGTCTCCTCAAATCGTTCCAGTAAATTGTATCTTCCGTCAATACGGTTTTCGTAAAGCTAATGTGTACCTGTGGCTCGAGGATCAGTCATGTCTGGCTAACGTTCAATGTTATACAAGCATGATGTGCTCCCTCCCTCGTACCCTGCTCCTCCCGCCACCTTCCCTCATAACATTCTGTCCACCTCCATACAAGATTTACGCCACAAATTTCTCCTCACAATTTAAACCTGACAGTGAGTGTCCTTCCCTCCCATACTGATACTGAATAGCTTTATGAATCATATTATTTACTGAGAGAGAGAGAGAGAGAGAGAGAGAGAGAGAGAGAGAGAGAGAGAGAGAGAGAGAGAGAGAGAGAGAGAGAGAGAGAGAGAGAGAGAGAGTACCTACCTAACTACCGACGACAAGCTTTCCCCTGAGGCAGAACTAGCGCGTAGCGCTCACACCCTCTTGCTTGTTTCACAGTACTGTTGATGTCCGCTTCCATGGTGTTTAAGTGTTGGAGAGTGGTGGAGCGTGTGAGTGCATCAGGCTGGGAGAGTGGTGGAGCGTGTGAGTGCGTCAGGCTGGGAGAGTGGTGGAGCGTGTGAGTGCGTCAGGCTGGGAGAGTGGTGGAGCGTGTGAGTGCGTCAGGCTGGGAGAGTGGTGGAGCGTGTGAGTGCGTCAGGCTGGGAGAGTGGTGGAGCGTGTGAGTGCGTCAGGCTGGGAGAGTGGTGGAGCGTGTGAGTGCATCAGGCTGGGAGAGTGGTGGAGCGTGTGAGTGCGTCAGGCTGGGAGAGTGGTGGAGCGTGTGAGTGCGTCAGGCTGGGAGAGTGGTGGAGGCAAAGCCAATCTATTACGGAGGATTTACCTGTAATGACCTCACAGTGTCCATCAATTCACGACCGAAAAACTAGATTTTGTCGTTGTGTTGTTACCTTGCGGCATCTCCTCTCCTCCCTGGGCTCCATCCTCGCCATGACTCACACACACACACACACACACACACACACACACACACACACACACACAACACACACACACACACAACTTCTTCGCTACACTTCTTTTCCTTGAAGTCCAAGAAATTTCTAAGAGTTATATTTACACACATCATTTTTTTCCTTTCGTTATATATATCAAAAAATGTAGTCTTCTCTAACTCGAAGTCAATGATGAAGAACTTGATCTGAAATACCCAAGATCATTTTCTTCTTCATGCAAGTTGTCTGCCGTTAAGAAGCCTCTGTTAGTCATGACCTCACCTTCCTCTGATGCCTGACTACATTCTCTCGTAATGTTACAGTGTGTGCAGGTTAGCCATGCCTCGCTCTCTTACCACCACGTTGGTTCAGTCCTGTGTTGCCTGGTTACTGCCACATCTAACATTATCACCAGACGGCTGGCCAGGTTCTCTACCTTGTGTTGCACCACAGGTGACACACACCACCTTCTCCATGAGCATGTTGCCTGTGTGGTGTCGGCCATGACTCACCACACGTTCAGTATACCTCAGTATATCTCGAGGTATTATACCCCAGCTCCTCCCCTCCCTGCTTGTTTGTGCTGGTACCTCTCAGTCTTGAGGAGTAAATATGTTATAAACATTTTCATTCTTCATTTCATATATGACTTCATCTTTTGCTTGAGATGTATAATGTAATCCTTTAGTATTTAACTATTAATTTGTTCCTTATAGTTCCGGTGAGACGGTGGGAGGTATTGCTCTGATGTCTCTCATGTCACTTGTTCCTCCCTTCTCCTGACTCGATTATTTCTGACCCGCTGGTCATTTATCTGAGGCAGCTCGACTCATGCTTGTCCTGACCTTCTGTACAGAGTATCTTTATGCTTCACTGCTCTCACACAACTCCTGGTAACCCAACCATTCTCATATCTCACCTCCGCTTCCTTTCCTCCCTCTCCTGCACCATTACTCTCTACGACCAGGTTGAAGATGGCACGTACTCTATCACAACTTTGTTCTTTTCCGACGTTTTGGACGTACGTCTTTCAGTCTTTCTCCTAAAATCATTTCTTAAACATTATATTTCCTTTATTTACTTCCAGTTCAGCTGCGTCCATCTTCATCACTCCAGCGTAACAACATTAGTAGTAGTAGTGGTAGTTACGTCTCCCTGGTAGTCATGTATCTACCACAGCGTCGCTACTGCCCGCTATATACCATCAAAAGTGTTACCGGGCTCCGCCTAATTGTGGTTAGGTTAGGTAATAATAATAATAATAATAATAATAATAATAATAATAATAATAATAATGATAATAATAATACAGTTTTAGGGAGTGGATCAATATGTGTGTGTGTGTGTGTCTGAGTGTGGCCAGATGTGTGTTGGTGTACTACAGTCATTACTCTGGCTGCCTCGTATCTAGTGCCAGAATCACTTCCTGTGTTCTCTTCCCTACTTCCTCCCCCTCGTCTTTGATCGTCGTGTAATGGCCAGATCTTTCCACTGTCCTACCCCTTTATCCTTCCTGAGCTGCCCACTTTCCCTCTTACCCTGAATCGCTTTGATTTCATACTCGTGTGTGTGTGTGTGTGTGTGTGTGTGTGTGTGTGTGTTCATTTCTATGTCTTCCTTGATCATCCACGTCACTATCAGTTGAAATCAAGATCTGGGGAACACAAAACTTCCCTTACCGACCGTATCTTGGCTTCTTGCTTAATGGTTCTTACTGAGTCCATTAAGCCAATAGAAAACGGGAGACTCCATTAGACTCTGCTTACATTTCTGTCACAGAGCATTGAGTCAATACTTGAATATATATCCCAAGACCCAACCCTGCCTCCAGACCTATCGCATATATATATATATATATATATATATATATATATATATATATATATATATATATATATATATATATATATATATATATATATATATATATATTTTGCAGTCGTTCTAATATTGCGAAAAAAAGCTGAGTGCCAAATAAGTTCAGAGCTGTAGTTGGAGGAAGGAGAGAGAGAGAGAGAGAGAGAGAGAGAGAGAGAGAGAGAGAGAGAGAGAGAGAGAGAGAGAGAGAGAGAGATTCATGTCACTTAGAATGACTTCATCTGAACTGTATCCAATATCCAAAATTCTTTCCCCATTCACCCCCGCACTTCTTGTCTCATTGAAACATTTCCTAATTACATTCATGTCGTTCCCAGTTACATTTCAATATTGATATGACACCAAGAGGAGTAACTGCGTCAACTGATCATAATTACGACGTAAGCTGATATATATATATATATATATATATATATATATATATATATATATATATATATATATATATATATTGGAAAGGATCACAATCTTACGCGTGATTAAGTATATTACTACGAGTCCACGGGGAAAATGCAACACGAAAAGTTCCCAAGTGCACTTTCGTGTAATAATCACATCATCAGGGGAGACACAAGAGAGAAATATAACAGTCAGTTGATATACAACAGCAGTTATTCATCTCCAAAAATAATTGCTATCAAGACCAGCCTCCTGTTCTAGTATGGTCTGGCTGATTAGGTGATTAGAACCGAGAGATTAATGGATTACATATAAATGAAGTGATCAATAATCACTCCGACCCAGTTGCTGAAGCTGGGAGAAGACGTGCTGAGCACATCAGCTTCGCCAAGATTGATCTAAATCGAACTAACTGAGCAAACTGGAAGACACGAGTCAGTCCACTAACATGAAGTAGGTTGTGTAAGTAGTTAAACAGCGCCACTTCCTTACTTCAGCACGTCATCCTCCACGTTAACTTCTACACAAGTACTTCCAATACTGACTTCCTCCACGTTTTTCAAGTACGTCGTCAGAGGAAATAGGGGTCAACTTTGTTAGCGTGTTCCTCACGTGTTGGTGTTCCCTGCTGAGAACGTAGTCATGAAGGCGACAACCACATGGCAGGCAGGAAGTAACGTGCTCCCAGCAGCAAAGTCAACACGTCAGGAAATATGTAGCAAATTCTACCCATATGTTCTCTACGTGAAGGTGAAGTAGTCATCATTCGAGTAACTTTAAAGTAAATCCTAAAACAATTTACCTAAGTAAAGAAACATTTACTTTATACCACTTGATATGGTTGCGTCAACTTCAAGACTGTGTTACCAAATTCACAAATGACTCACAACGCTGATGGTACACTACATAGGGAGGTGCCAGCACGGTGTGTTGTAAGGGGGTTAACAGTCTGCCTCCATCTACACCAGACTACATCGACGACTGGGTCTGTAGAAGTAATCTCTCAAAGTCTGATTGAAATCGAAATTGATTTAACAAATCGACTGAGTGGAAACTAAAGTTTGTGGCGTGGCACCAGATGGGACAGGGTTCCATCTCTCGCGCTCACACATAAAATCCTCCCGACGCACACAGGAAAGAACGACGAAGACAAAGTGGCGTTACATTCTGGAAAAACATACGAGTTTGACCCCTCAACCTGAGTTGTTTTGTGCACTAGCAATTTTTGAGACAATATCTCTAAATAAAAACAGGAGTGACCCTCTGAAATTTGCTGAAGGAACCTTTTTCTTCAGACTGACCCACGTATTATACAACACAAATGAAGGAGAGGACGCGGGAGGGAAATGTAAGTAACCTTAAACTTGTAAGGTGGAAGGCATGAGACGCCCCAAACTTTACATAGTGGGAGTCTGGGGACGAACTTGGCCTGTGGAGGGTCTTGTCTTGCTGAAGAGTTTGTATAACGAAAACGTAATTTGGAATACATTGAGGAATATGGAGGTGTGGGTCAGGGTGGAACAGGTTCACACACACCCCAGGTTCGTACCTCATGAAGGCCAGTCTTGCTGACGACTACTGAACGTTCCTCACTCCCCAGTTACGTCCATCACCTGCTTCCTCACACGGTACAGTTACGTCCATCACCTGCTTCCTCACACGGTACAGTTACGTCCATCACCTGCTTCCTCACACGGTACAGTTACGTCCATCACCTGCTTCCTCACACGGTAGAGTCCTCCCACTCCTTCAACAACAACAACAACAACTACAACTCATCAGCTGGCCAAGTGTAGCGTCATGAGAAGATAAGATGGTGGCTGGGAAAGCCTCAGCATCACTCTCTTCAATAAGGCGTCACTGATAACACTAGATGTGGCATGATGCTCTTATCACCAACTATCTGCCTCAAAGGTCCTTCTTGCCGGCACTTTACCTAACATTATCTTCACCCTGAAGTAACACCAACTCTCTACCATCTGAAACCATGATTACATCTTTACTATCCCAAGTAATGATAACATTTCCTTGCTCACTTCAGCCTAGATAACATTTCTTTCTGAAGTTATAATAACTTTTTCTGGTTATGATAACATTTCTTTCTCAAGTTATAATAACTTTTTCTGGTTATGATAACATTTCTTTCTCAAGTTATAATAACTTTTTCTGGTTATGATAACATTTCTTTCTCAAGTTATAATAACTTTTTCTGGTTATGATAACATTTCTTTCTCAAGTTATGATAACTTTTTCTGGTTATGATAACATTTCTTTCTCAAGTTATAATAACTTTTTCTGGTTATGATAACATTTCTTTCTCAAGTTATAATAACTTTTTCTGGTTATGATAACATTTCTTTGTTCTCTGAAGTCGTGATATCATTAGGATTCTTGTCTTCTAAACTTCCATTAAACTTGGATTATCATGTGTGAATTGTTTACAAGTTTTCACCAAACATGACATTTCTAGTATCACACCAGCGTATCTACTGTTATCTTCAGGCGAGGGTATGGAAACGATTAGGTTGGTGGTGCACCTGCCTACCACAAGATTACAGCCTTACGGCCAATAGGCACCTTTATTACCCCATGATACATGAATTTCCACTAAACCATCACATTGTTAAATCTGGACCCGACACTTTACTGCCCCGCCATTACGGCCAAATTATCCGTTCTCCTTATCTGTCATATACTTGCTGGTTCACCGCTTCCATATTATTCGTAGGCTGATGATGCTTCATGACGTCAGTAAAGGGCAAAACCCAACTACATAACACCACAAGACGAGGTCATTCTACCGATGACACAATTGTATACTTTCTCCTGGTCAAGTGGCCTCCCGTTGTTGTCTTATAATGTAACACATCAAGATAATCATTCACGATTTTCACATTACAAACTAATACAGTACAGTGGACAACCCAGCATACCTCTTCCCTCCCAGGCTCGTCTGATGTTACAAGATTTTGACTAAATCAAAGGACGAACTGAGACGAGGCGGAGGACGGAAGCCAAGCTGATTAAAAGTAAGACATTAGTTTGTGACGGGGAAGAGAAGTCAGGAGGTGAGGCTGTGGACGAGACTGAACCTCTGGGAGGAAAGCTTAGCGGAGACGGTAATGGGAAAGCTGTTAAGCTGGGACTCGGGTCATGCAAAGCTACGGCGGACGGGAAACATCACAGCTTAGATGGTGCATGAAGCTCACATGATGGAGCCTGGATGAAGGTTACAGATAAGAGCAGAGGAGATCATGATAAAATAAATCTCTCTGTTTCCTCGTTCTCCTGTACAGAAACTTTCCCAGGCATCAAACTTGCATTTTCCTCTCTCTCTCTCTCTCTCTCTCTCTCTCTCTCTCTCTCTCTCTCTCTCTCTCTCTCTCTCTCTCTCTCTCCCTGTGAGTCAGGCGACAGTAACCCTCCTGGAGTCACACATCGCCAATATGAGAGATATCACTAATTTCCTCTTACCGTCCTTAAGTTACAGTTGTGTTGTAATTGTGTCTGACAGGACGGATGGCCAGACAGGTGACTCTTGGTTTAGGATGCAGCAGGTAAATTACCTCCAGGGAATACTAGGTACCTGTAAAGTGTACGAACAAGGCATCTCTGGCTGTGTTACTTGTGTTATCGTTGTAATCTAGGATGTTCTCCACTCCTGTTCCAGATAAGTAGATTCTTAACCTCTTTATCTCTACGTCACACGGAATACTTCACCCCGTTGCCTCACTACGGTACTTACATCAGACTGGACTGCGGTCTGATACCTGGTATCTAAGAAACATGAGAGGTTGTGACTGCTACTGGCTTGAGCAGAGTTCACCACACCAGTTGCTTAACAACATTTTTACCAACATTCTCCAGAACATCCTGTGATCGCGCGTCCATGTTTGCAATCTTCATCAGTTTCTCTCCATCGCAACATCAATCGCAGTGTCCCCAGGTCACCTTCAACCTGCACTTACCTTAATGACATCCTGGGTGAGAGAAGTTCCCTCCTTCCTTAAGTCTTCCTGCAAACTGCTAGCGAGGGTAAACTGCCTGATCAGTATTCTAGCTGCAGGAAAAACTCCCCCTATGAACGGCATCTCACAAAGACAGCAACTAAACCAAGAGGCTGAACCCCTACGAGAGAGAGAGAGAGAGAGAGAGAGAGAGAGAGAGAGAGAGAGAGAGAGAGAGAGAGAGAGAGAGAGAGAGAGAGAGAGCAGTACGTACATTGGAACCCATCAATATGTTCGTCGCCTGCGTCAGGGTACACCCGCATTATACCATTAAACCCTCACATCACAACGGCTCAACTTTCCATACAAAGTCACCAAAAATCAATGAATGAGACTCACCAGAAGAAGACGCGATCCCAGGCGGACGTTCCCATTAACGGCAACGCTTTGAATACTCGATATTAAGTGATAATCGAAGGGTTGATACACAGCACACAGAGAAAATGAATCTGATTCAGGGTCGGTATTTCCAGCTCTTCCATCCCTGGAATACTGGAACAACAAACCCTGACGAACAATATCTCTCGTGAATGAGGTGGTACAATGTGTGACCGAGCGAGAGCCGTGAGGATGGTGCACAATACAGAAGTAATGTCCCATATATCAGGGTCGGCTGGCTGGCTCTCTCTCCCACCGACCCTTCCAAAAATGGGACACCGGAAGCCAGAGGAAAAATACAAAATCATCGATTGTAACTGAAAGTTTTGTGCCGCTTCTCTTACTCTGGTGGAGGTCCTGACCTTGTGACTATGTTGCGCACTCAGCCTGCCTGCAACCCTCACTCACACCTGCCCATCTGCGTTACTCCCCCACCTGTACCACCTACACACGCCCCATCTACATCATCCACCTCCCCACCTTCGTACGCCCCACTGTAGGACAATCCTCCAACTTTTCTTCTCTTCTCCTAACCTCCCTCTGACCATCATTTCCCAGTTACACCTTCCCCAAATTCTGCAGGGAAGAACCCTCTCACTACCTTGCGTCGAACACTACAATATACACAAAAATGACGTAAAATTACGTCTCATTACAAGTGAACAACCCAACGACATTTTCGAAAAGCGAGAGACAAACATAGTCACATGTCTACGTTGATAACATCAGGTCATCTGTGTCGTACTTCTCTGAGCAATTATAACACATGTTGTCCTGATTTACCGAGGAGTTTCACATTTCATCAAGAATTACTAAATATATTCAAGATATATATATATATATATATATATATATATATATATATATATATATATATATATATATATATATATATATATGCAAACAAAAAGTGTTAAATCAAAATGTAATGATATACAAACACATACGATTTAGTACAATATGCAGTGGAAAAAGTAGACATTACATGGGTTTCATCAGACCAGCTCAGCTACACAAGTGACCTAAAAACCCAAAATAAAAAAGGGGGAAAAAAAGTTACCAAAACCACAATACCCCGGACAAGAGCGGGAGGCACAACGCTGCTATACGACTAAGTGAAGTGATTCTGAATATGTAATGGTTGCCAGAGATCAGTCTCTCCCCCACCTGGCCTCCGTCAGTGACTTGACATTCTCTTGATACCAAAATAATCAATATATGATGGAATTGAGGCAACAGAAAACGGGAGCAGCACGCTACCCAAGATAACAGACAGTATATAAGGCAGCAGACGGTACCTGGGACAGCAGACGGTACCGGGGGCAGCAGACGGTACTTGGGGCAGCAGATGGTACCTGGGGCAGCAGACGGTACTTAGGGCAGCAGATGGTACTTGGGGCAGCAGACGGTACCTGGGGCAGCAGACAGTACTTGGGGCAGCAGATGGTACCTGGGGCAGCAGACGGTACCTGGGGCAACAGACGGTACTTGATGAAACATATATGAAAGTAAGACAGAGGAAACACATGTGCAAAACACAAACCACATCACAGACACATGTGAACATGTTCACCACCACTGCCATAAGTGATTGGATCCAGATGCACCTACACCCATCATGTGTGTGTGTGTGTGTGTGTGTATGCGTGCGTAATTTCATTTCTGACATATGTATGTATGTATATATATATATATATGATAATGTTCCTGATGATTCTCCTGGTGTGGTCACACCTCCACCTGCTACAGGTTCTCAGATATGAGAGAACATGATGAGAGGAGATGCTCTTAGCTACACACTCACCAGAGACAAGTGCCTCACACCATCTTCTGGTAGCCCATCCTAAATTCCATCTACGTCAGATCATTTCGATTTTGTCTTCCAATTAGTTTGCAAATCAGAATCTATTACGTCAATCAGCTCGCTTCTCTCAGTCAATCAATTTGCATATGACTTGAAAGTCTCCATCCTGGTGCAGTAATGTTGCGTGTCATATGCTGAGCTGCCTCTGGAGTTGTGATAAATATAAATATCTAATGATTTCTCTGAAGCCAGAACAACATGAAACAGTCACAAGACACACTAGTAAGTCATATGATATAGTAATATAACATCTGTAAATGTTATTTTGTGTTACTTTCCTGTAATGTTAAAGTACGATGGTACTGTACTGTTTAATAGCTTATAATTGTGGTCAAGTCACCTCTTACTTTTCTCTCTTCCATGGTGGACAAATTTCTCGCCTCTAACCTTTCCCCATAACTTAGTTGCCCTCCTTTGCACCTTCTTTATTAGTTCTTTGTTCGTTGTTGTTTTAAGTTCGATGACCAAAGATGAACAACATATTCTAGTTTTGATCTATCATACATGAACAGTTTGCTCAATATTTCCATATCCATATACTGGAATGCCATTCTAAAATGTACCTGGAACTGGTCTGTCTTCTTTATTATTCTCGTAATGTTGGAGTTTGCAACGTATGAAGGCCATTGTTCAAACCTAATGTAAAACTGGATATGTGCACTTTTACCTATGATCATTTTGAGCAACTTTTGAAATTGTATGATTTCTGGAGCAATCATCATGTGACGTGTTACATAACTGTATGTGTGTCAACCTCCCGACCTGAAAGTGGCTTTTAAAGTCGATCTTTGTTAACACTGTATTGGTACAACGACCCATCTGACCCTCATGCATGAGTGCATAGCAGTCTGAGTGCATTGTGAAAGTGCATGGTCTTCTCCTGAGATTACATACAAAGTCTTTGGATATAAAAGCCATTATTTCAATACGTAATCAAGCTACGTGTAACGTGTTCTGTAGCGTTATTGTGTTGTACAGACATATTAAACGTTCGTTGTATTGCACACACACACACACACACACACACACACACACACACTCTCCACACCACCAAACCTCTGGCATGACTTCCTCAAACTTTGTGCACACAAAATTTCAGTAAGTTCCCACTTTGTCATTAATCAGTTAACATTGATGTTACGGATACTTACAGTAAAATGCATATATCACAGATACTTAAGTGAGAAATACATAGGTTAAAGTTACATATGCTGGAGATACATATATCAGAGATACATAAATTACAGTTGTACAAAACAGTTAAAAAAAAAAACATTCAGTTCATAATATCAGTCAGTTCAAATTCTTGAACAAAACGGCTAGACCCTTGAACTAAACGATATAACCCTTGAACACAACAGTTCCACCCCTCAAAACAATGGTACGACCGTTGAACACAACGGTACGACCCTTGAACACATAAGTCCACCCCCTAAGCAAAACGGTACGACCTTAAACACGGCGGTACGACTCTTAAACACAGCGGTACGACCCTTAGCTATGAGCTGAGTGACAGTGTGACACTTGAGCTTCATGGTATGACGGGTATAATGTCTTGGCCTTTAACCTGACCTTTAAACGTTCGGTGAAAGGCCAGACCACCATACCCAAGTCATGCTCAGGGACCACATGGTCGTGCTCAAGGGTCGTATCGTCGTAGAACATCGTGCTTAAGAGTCGTCCAGCTCAGCACCTTACGCAGCAGTCCAGGAAGGACCTGTAAGAACAGTCTGAGGTTCCAACAGGAAGATCCAAACTTTCTCATAAATTATCAACAGAAACAAGAGAATGCCACAACAGAGCAACGGTGACAGACGGCTGGATCTGCAGTGTACCGGAGCCAGGTATCATAATGTATTATGTAGAAAACATTTTGTACGTGAAAGCTAAAAATGATCCATCCAGACTCAAGATGGAGGGTGAAGGATGATGATGGATGAGACGTGTAGATCCCTCCATCGCGTCTGAAAACTTTGACTACATAACGCACTGGAAGCTGTTCCAGGCTCCATTTTCCTGGAAGGTGATCCACGTCCATTTCTATTTTGCGTTATATCATCGGCCACAGAAGGTCCTCGTTCTCACAATACCTCTGCCACGTCCTCACTTCCAGAGGAGCGAGTCTTCCAAAAGACTCTGGCTCAAGAGTAGCGAAAGAACTCGTAAAAAGAAAATGGATGTTGGAGAAAGGGATGGTTCTTGGAGCTCTTGCATGTCCAGAAGCCCATCTCCCGCCCCATCCCTACAACTCACGAGAATGTACAAACAAACACATACCCAGCAACATTTCCACCTGCTCTTGGCTCGCAAGCTGATGTAAACATCAATAACCAGTTGATAAGATGAGGCGAATGGAGATGAACGTTTCTTCCTGCAGGTTAATAACTTATGGCCAATTGATCGTAGGAAATGTTAGTTAAACTGATCTTTACTTTCTCTCTTTTATTCTTATATTCAGGCAGTTGTGACTTGCATCTGTTAAGACCCGAAATACGAGAGTTTTCCCTGTCATAAAAACTTGTAAAGGATGTAAATGTTGTGTGGGACAACATTATCTATTGAGGGGTTGGTTATCATCGTTGAATGGTCTTCGTCTTCTTATAATGCTCATTACATAAGACAGAGGAAACATAAGGATGAGGGAAGTACACACAGCAATACTATATAAGGCAGGGGAAGTACACACAACAATACTGTACAAGGCGGGGAAGTACACACACAACAATGACTGTGCAAAGTGGGGGAAGTACACACAACAATGACCAACACAATGACTGGGATTATATACAGAAGTGAAGGGAGTTACAGACTGACATGGCTGAACAGTCGACCATTAGGCCATGTTTTATCTGACGATCTGAATGCGTTTGGCTGATTAGTGAGTGGCCGATGGGTGAACAGAATTTGTGTGGAGGATAAATGGGTATGTGTCTAATGGGAGAATGTCCATTATTTGAATGGCTAATGGGTGATTCGCTAAAAGCCGACAACCAGAACCAGTCTTTTTTCTTCTGACCTCCGAAAACATTCCAACAAAATCTCACAAAAACATTTTCATTTCACACTTTTAGTTCGCTTTATTACTTACATCAATCACTCTGTACGCCACCAGCATTATATATATATATATATATATATATATATATATATATATATATATATATATAGAGAGAGAGAGAGAGAGAGAGAGAGAGAGAGAGAGAGAGAGAGAGAGAGAGAGAGAGAGAGAGACGTGCACAATCTAGCTTCAAAAATATATCACTGTCATGAGAGTAGGCGTCACATGACCATTTACGCTTACATTTCCATGTCATGAGCAGCCTCTGGTCCTCCCGTACACTACCCACCTGACCTTGTGCCTGTAGTGTTCGCAATATCATACGAACATTACTTCCCATTTTCTGAAATATTCCGGGAGACATGCCGGGTTCTCTAGTTTTCTACACACAGTAAATATGTAGATATTCCCATTTTCCAGATGGTTTACTCTCGTAATGACTTTCAATTTCCATCCATCACATCTCACATCGTCCACCAAGCTGTTCCTACCCGAACTTTTCCACTTTAGTTTTCACGGATCCATTTCAATGCACTACATTTCCCTTAACCCCCACCCCGCCTCCCTCCGCCTCTCTCACCTCCATACTTCTCTCTCTCTCTCTCTCTCTCTCTCTCTCTCTCTCTCTCTCTCTCTCTCTCTCTCTCTCTGCTCACTAGGTTGTGAGTTTTCATAAGCCATGTATCAATTGCTCTGCTCAGCACACTACGATCTATATTTCCAATCTTCTTCCTCTCTCACACACAACCAGAGAGACCCCCACTGGCCTGCCGTTGTCTGCATTCCTTCGTGTGAGTCAAAGCAACGTTAACGAAATGAACTGTGACGAAGAAACCGAGGACCGGAATCGCTTCAAACACTGAGGACAGTTACACATCTGTGAGAAGGTCAACACTCGGTCAACACAAGACAGTTTGGGAGGCAAAGTCTACCTAACCTGAGCATCAGACGCCAGCAGACGGCCAGACTACCGCAGGTGTGTGACCACCTCCAGCCTCGTGTGAGCAGCAGAGGAGGAAGGTGCGTCAGTGTACAGTGATGACGATATTGCTCAGCTGTGAACCAGCCAGGGAGCACTGCCTGCCACCTGTGTAATGACCGTCTCTCATACAGCTTCATGAGCAGTTTGTACCAGATCGCCGCGGGAATATTAATTAATTAAGCTTCTGCCGGGCGGTAGGAGCTGCCAGGGTCTGTTGCTGGGGATGTAGCCGAGGCAGACACCAGCTGCTGGTCAGGTCACCAGGACTTACGGGTATCCTTCAAGAGGTAAGGATATGATCCCTCATTCCTCTTCAAGATCATAATGCAGCTGCAGCGAGAGAACTGGCGACCCACCGCTTGTTTCAATGGTCGTACCGTCGTACTCAAGTGTCGCACCGTCGTGCTCAAGAGCAGTACCGTCGTACTCAAGTGTCGCACCGCTAAGTGTCGTGCAACAAGGGTTAAGGTCTCTTGATGTCGTAGCTGGGTATAGTAACATTTCCAACGAGTCTGGAGTCACACTATAACTGTTATCATATGGTAAAGTGACGACACGAACCAGATCTACGCACAAACAGCGACCTGACTCTACAGAGCAGCTACGGCCCGACTCTGCAGGTCAGGTATGACTTGCCTTTTAGGCCTTTGTGATGTCTGTCTCTTTACCTACACCAGTGACATACTATGCTTTCAGAAGTGT
Organism: Panulirus ornatus; assembly: GCF_036320965.1. Taxonomy (NCBI): domain Eukaryota; kingdom Metazoa; phylum Arthropoda; class Malacostraca; order Decapoda; family Palinuridae; genus Panulirus; species Panulirus ornatus. Next base: position 1,059,070 of record NC_092238.1, read on the forward strand.
TTACCTTCTCATGTCTTTGCCAGCTTAATGCACTCTTACATTCTTCTTCTTCATCTCTTTACTTCCTCATCTCTTGCCCGTTCTAAAGTTTCACTAAGGCCTCTCCTTGATGAGAACTTCTGCCTGTCATGCGAGACTTCGAAAACGAGAGAAAGACTTAATTATATTGTTATGACTCACTGATACTCCAGCTCTAAGGACTGATATCAGTACTGTGCACATCATTATCATTCACTGACACATACGGGGAGGGGGGGCTGACCCCGGCCTAAACCTTTTCGATGGTAAGCGAGGCCCCTGACCTTCTCACTAACATCTCGATCACTCTCACCATGACCTGTTCACTTGTACAACTGCGTGAATGAAGACCTTTACAGTGACAATGAAAAACTGCTTCAGCACGGCCTACTGGGTGAAACACTGCTTCAGCACGACCTACTGGGTGAAACACTGCTTCAGCACGGCCTACTGGGTGAAACATTACAACACGATCCATGAGGGAAACACTGGTTCAACAATGTCTCGGTATGAACCACTTCAATAAACTTTATGGAGATGAAACGCTGCTTCATCGCGCTCTTGAATCATGAACTAAACCCAGGAACCATGACCCTCGACTCCATGTTTTGATAAGCAACACAAAGGAAGGTATTAAGTTTCATAACAGTTCAAAATACTGAACTTTGTTCCTACGTGGAAAAAGCTGTATTATCCTAAAGAATAAAAAACTTTTCACTGACTCGAACCTCTAACTGATACATGTAAAATGAGTAGAAAATAGACCCACACACACACACACACATACACACACACACACACACACACACACACACACACACATACATACACACACACACACACACACACACACACACACACACACACACACACACACATACAACCAGCAGTGTCAATGCTTACCTGCCAAGCTTACACCATAAACAGGGTTACAACGTTTGATATTAAGCTTTACTAACTAAACACTTTCTGTCACTCACTGAACAGGAAGACTGGGAAAGCTTGACAGATAAGCTGTCCACTCGTCCTTCAAGTGAGCATGGTTCCCGTGTGTCATGACACAGTCGGTGGACGAGTCGTCAACAGTGAGGGGTCTCGGGTCAGGTGTCACATGACTGTGTCATCACCTAATCATTCCAGGCACCAGACCCTGTCACACCAGCGGCAGCTAATCCCGCCATAATCCCTAATCAGAAGGGATTAGCAGGAGAATAATCGATACGCCAAATGTGGGATTTGGCGGAGGATGGGGAAGTTAACCCTTTACTTTGCGGAGGTTTTTGAAAATGTTGTTGTGATATGTACGTAAATATTGTGACACGTACTTACCGATATATATATACATATATATATATATATATATATATATATATATATATATATATATATATATATATATATATATATATATATATATATTAGAGAGAGAGAGTTGGACAGATGTGGGTACATGATGGAGAAGGTTGGGTTGGTGGAGGGTCTGGAGGTTGGGTTACCGGCTTATCGTTTCTCTGACACAGAGATTCGAACCTGAGACTTCCGTCCCTGACCCAAAGGAGATTTCAGCTACACCGGCAAGCAGTACGGCACGATGACTGGATGTAAACCATGCGCAGGAAACAACCATTTGATGATTAACGTAAAGAAAACATCATTTTGAAGTTTCTCAAAACGATGTTGGGAAAGCTCTGAGGAATTCCTCTAATTTTCCTGTCTGAGGAAATGACAGGAATAAATCTAGTGATTAAATCTCCTAAAGAGATATACGAGGAAACTGCCACGCATTTGATATTCTAATGATGATGACTTCTTTATCATCATGATTATAATTACTGGACGTACAGACTCAGGCAGGGAGCAGCAAGTGCCTGTGCCACATGTTCTACTAAACTGCAACATCGGAAATGATAATGTTTCATTTGTTACTTTTCCTCTCTCTACTAATTTGGACAAGAGTTAATCTGTCATGGCTGCTCACACGTTACTCTCACAAACCTTTACTAGAACTAATGTGTGGCACTAATGATTCTCTCTCCCGAAGTTCTCCACATGAGGACGCAAGTTAAAAAACACAATTGAATTAAATTAAATAAAAGCAGCACTACTATCATGACGAGGTAACCCTATGATATCATGATTCACACTATAGTTAGTAAACAATCAGGAACTATAAACTATTTACTTTTAAACTTTGCACATCAAGTCAATATTAACAGTACACTAACTTACAGTGACGTATCTATGGTATGGCAGGTATGGTAGGTGCCCTGGGCCCCACCTGAAGGGGGCGCTACTCAACAAGTTTGTTTTTTGACACATGCTTCCCGAGTGACATTTTTAACGGTTTGGTTTTGTGAGATAAAAAAGAAACTCGTCTACTTTTCAACTAAAGTAATATTTTGCTACTATCAGTTGCATTACCTTTCTACGTTACAATTTTGACCAAAAAAGTCTTTAACTTTAAGTCTTTTATAATTTCTGTAAATTTAAGTTTGGCCTAACTCTTCAACACTTTATAATTACAGTGTGTATATCTTTATATCCATCCACTGTTATGTACATTTTCAATCAAGCCAGGGGTGCAATTTCAGTGCTTACCGTTATTTCCCCTTGATGCTCCCCTGTTAAGTTACCTTAGTACATAGAGCACATTAGACTCTGAAGGATTGGTTAAGATCAGGTTAGGTTGGCTGGGTTGGATGAGGATGGTATTGTTTACGTTTACTTAAACTGGATTAGGTTAAGAGAGGAACTACAGAGGTGAACTACGATAAGCTGAGCTTGTTTTGATTAAGTTGGGTTTGTTAAGATTACCATTATGTTTGGTTTGGTTTCGTTAGCTAAGTTTAGGTAGATTCGGATATGATATTCTAGGTTAGGTTAGCTTATCTTAGATTTGGTTAGGTTTGATCAGGTCAGGTTAAAATAGTGCAGGTTAGGTTAGGTCAAGTTAGGTTCGGCAGACAGTGCATGGTTATCCACTAAACTACTACTGTGCCATACGAACTCACGGTACTGGATTGACTGTACACAGAAACATCGTGGTACCATCAACACACGTTTCTCACCTGAAAAGTAGGAAAAAATTATATTAATTACTCAGTTAAGTAATTTACGCCAAAAACAAATAACAGTATAACCTGAAAATTCACCAAAAACAACATAGTTCACATGTCGACATGTTCTTCACATGCACCACAAGAGAACAATGGCCCTACATCATCATCTTCACCACATGAGATTAATATTTCATTTCTAACAAGCCATAAGAATATCACATTTCAGCCACACACGTCAAATGCTTTTAGTAACATACAAAGCGACACCAGAATATCTTAAAATCTTGAAATCCAATTTTCAGACAAACGCAAAATATGGTTCTCTTCATCATCGTTCAAACATTCTCAATTTTGCATAAATCGCGATTCGCCAGAAAAACCATTGTGTCAGCAGGTTGAGCTACAAACACCAGGACGCGTTCTTCCTCTTTTTCTCTCCTCTCCTTCTTCCTCTTCCTCTTCTTCATCTTCTTCTTACAAGCACTGAGGGGACAAGTCTCTTTAAAATACGTCGGGCAGGGTGTCTAAAACTATATTCTAATTAAGTGATACAAAATTCCCCATTTCACTATAAATCGCTCGAAAATGTGAACTGGATTCCTGTACCGTGTGTTCTAATACTTGCAAGGAGTAGGATCAAGATGTTCAATATCCTCACCTAGTGTACTAAAGTACCTACTGATCTTTGTGGCGTTGTATTACAGCGAGCTGAGGACCTGAAGGCCGGGGAAAGTTACTCCTACATCAGGAGGAGGTTGGCAAGCCAGCTGGAGACGATGCAGGACATGGACGACGACTTCCCAGGTCTTCCAGCCACACATTTTGCTCTGTCTTTCTCGTCTGCATATCAGCGGACCGAGGTCTTCCTCGTCTTAAAAGGTTCTTAGAATCCAGCCCACCATCTTCAGTGGAGGGCCAACGGTTGCCTTCTTGTGCTTCCTGATGGTCATCCGCCAGCATTACCTTCAACACAACTTCCATCTGACACCTTGATGATTCTTTGTGTCCAATATTATGAATCTGCATTTACAAATACAAACTAACACAAAGGAATTCAACTGTAACAGACCATGTATCCTCTCGAGGCCATGTGTGATAATGGAAGGGATCAGAATTCCTGAGACCGTTGTGGCAAAAGTAAAAAAGCAAATACAACTTTAACAGAGAACAACCAGAACATCTATCACGTGATCATGGAGGTTCATGAGGGTGAGCCAGGTGTTCATCAGGCCTCGTCAACGTATCCATCCGGAGTGTTGCTTTCGTTTGTTCTACCTGGTATATATATAATGCCAAATATTATCAATACTAGGGAAAAAGAATCTCACGTTACCTGACCTTACTTTAACCTATCTTACGTTACGTTGCATTACATTATCTTACCTTACCTTACCTTATCTTACCTTACCTGCGGATAGGTATGAGAGTAAGAACATGTAATTATTACGGACAGAGGTGCGAGAAAGTATAATGCCTCCAGCAAATATATGAAATTCGTGATTGCATTCTGCATAAACTCCATTTTTCCTTTTCCTTTTTTTCTCAGATGAAAATTATGATCATGACTTCACTGAATGTGTAAGGTTACCTGCCGCCAACACCAACAGCCTGGCTGATCCTTTGTGGAAGCTCGGGGTAACACAGGCCTGCCAAGACTAACTTAAGGTGAAACTCCACCGGTCTTGTACTGGATAACAGACGTAAACTGATGTTGTGTTAGACCAAGAGCGTTTGTGTACTGACCCTCACACTACGACCAGAGTTTACCTCCAGACACAGATGTACTGCCAAACACAACCTGCACAACCCTGACACAACCTGCACAACCCTGACACAACCTGCACAACCCTGACACAACAAAAAACCACATCACACCACAACAGCTGTGTATATAGAAGCAGGAAGACAGACTTTAACACAACTTTTATGGCAAAAGTAAAGAAAATAACATCAGCCAGACAAGTTACTTGGACGTGTTGGCACATACAAGATTTTGCCGTGAGGCAGGACGGGCGCGTAGCGCTCAATGAGAGAGAGAGAGAGAGAGAGAGAGAGAGAGAGAGAGAGAGAGAGAGAGAGAGAGAGAGAGAGAGAGAGAGAGAGAGAGAGAGAGAGTCGCTGACAAAGGCACGCAGTAAAGAGTAATATTGATACCAAGATAAAGACAGCATGACAGCAGTATCTGTGAAACGAGAAACACATAACATTTCTTGCAAGATACGAGAGACACAGCAGCTCCAGCGGCAGCAGAGGTAGCAACAGCGGGAGCAGCAGCGGCAGTAGGAGAAGCAGTGGTAGCATCAGCGGCAGCAACAGCAGGAGCAGCAGCGGTAGCAGGAGCAGCAGCACCTCAGGTATCGGCTCCTGCCTTAAAGACGATAGTGTGGCCAGACGTGATCCAGAGGCACGGCAGACACGTGAACCCCAGCAACATTAAGGTCACTACCCAACACCACAGTGACCACCACCATCATCATCATGATGCCTCCGTCTTATCAACAATGACCCACACTATTCCCGCTATGTTATCCAAACACTTACTTCTTTGACCTGTCCACCGTTTTCTGCCTAAACGAGATAGCGACCAGAATAGATGAGTGAGCCTTCGAGAAATATATCCTCCTTCGTCTCCTTCTGTTCCTAATTTTTTTTTTTTTTTTGAGAACAATAATACAGGAGGGGAGAACTTTTTGCCTCCTGCCCCCGCCCTTCTCAGTCACGTACGTGGGAGAGCCGAGGGAAATAATCTCTCTTTATCATCTCATGCAAAACAACAACCAACATTCATCTAAATATTTCGTGAAGTGGAAGCAACATGCACTGTGCGGGTCTATGAAGAGTGAGGCATCCGCGTGTATAATATGGCCTCATGAATCACAATAACAGTCTTTAAGAAACATAAAACCAGGAAAAACCATGGCAGCCACCAGTAGAGAAACTGTGAGGGAACCTGTGTGAGCCGTGAGGAACGCCAAGTGGAAAGTAACCAGCGACCCAGGCTGGCTAACGAGAATGTAAACGTGTCAGGGAAACCACAGCTGCTGTCTGTCCGTCACCTGCAGCGCTGTATGTCGGGGACACGTCTGGTGTGACGGCGGAGGTTGGTACGAGCCTGACGGACGCACCACCTCCGGGGGTCAGGCAGGAGTGCAAGGTTTCACCAGACGAAAGACAGTTTGATTCCATGTTACTCCTGCCAGGGAGGGACCAGTCCTGTGGTAACCAGAGGCGGGGGACACATAAGGCTTGATCAACCGCCTGAGCACGACGGTACTACCCGAGGCAGAAGCCTTGAGGTAGACGGTACGAGACCTTTATGCAACGGTGCGATCTTTGAGTAGGAAGGAAGGGCCCTTGAGAAGAACGGTACGACCACTGGATGTGATGATCTGACCTTTGACTTTCTTCTATGGGTCATGTCAAAGACCAGGTCATCATAATTATACCAAAGGGTCGTACCGTCTTAGTTAAGGGTCATACCGCCGTGCTAAATGGGTTAACCACGATTACAGTAGGACAGGATCATGACCTACGACACTACCAACATAAGAAGAGTTAACGCCTCGGTGATGACGAGATATCTTTACACTCGATGGTGGGAAGCACAACGCGGCGCATCACTCACGCGGACGACCACTGATAACAGGATCTCCTCTGGTGCAAGAGCGTAAGATCAAGGAATACGAAATTAAATGTTTACTCTTGCGTTATTACAGTGTGACGCGGCGTTACGTAGCAGTATGCGTAACGCAGGCGGCTGAGGGCAGCAAGAGAGAGGGTTCGCCAAGTTGCAGACGTCCTTCGTCCTGTGTAATGACCACAACAATCACAAGTCTGAAGCGTGTAACCATCACCAGGGGCAGCTATCGGTGCGTGTCTTCAAAGCAGGAAATAAAAGGGATAAGAAACCTCGTCTTCAAGGTAGTAACAACCTCAGCCAAGCTACAAATACAAACATTCTCGTTAAAAGTTTCTGCACAGCAGACATCTGCACGGCTTGTGTGCTGGCCGGCCACTGTCTTCCCTCCAGGGCTCGGAGCCGAGTAAAACAAGGTTGTACACACGTAGACAGACAGACAGATACAAAGATAAAAAGAAAGACAGAGATAGATACAGAAATAGGCACACAGACAGACAGATATATAGGTAGATAGATATAAGACACATCACACAACCTGCACCATTTATCTACAGTTGTAACCATAGTGAGTTGCATCAGCCGGCAGCAGGAAGGTCTGCATGGGAGATATACACAAATACGTCGCCCAGTCACAATGTTTCCAGACGACTCTGCCACCAGGAAGGAACACCATCTCACGATATCTACTTCTGCAGAAACTACCGATGATAACACAGCCTGGAGGGAATGGTGTAAGTCATGAGACATAATAAGTGGATAATTAGAGGGAGGAGACAAGGGGAATGAAGGGTAGGAGAAGGTGAAGTAGAGAGAACAATGAAGAGTTAAGGAATAAGACACGAGAGAGAAGGAAAGTGAATGTTGTATGTCAGGCTGAGAAACAGCAACCTTCATGAACTATGGCAACCACCTGCTCCGACACCTGCACCATGGCAACCGCTTCATCTAGCATATTAACCTTGGCAACCGCTTCATGTGGTATATGAACCATTCTCAAGCTTCTAGGCCCTGGACACAGCTTCTCTGACACCTGGATCATGGCAACCGTTTTCTCTGGCACCTAGGTCAAGGCAACCACTGTCTCTAACATCTGAGTCATAATAACCGCTTTATCAGGCATTCTGCCCATGGCAACCGCTTTCTCTAATATGTCAAAAGAGTGTATGGCAAACATAGCGACACCTTCTCTTAATACCAGAGGAGTGAGGCTGTCAGGACGTATGTATGGCCCTGCCTCGCTGCACATTACGTCTGGAGGAAAAATGTTCATGACTTTTGCCATGAGAAAAGAATGTTAATGAAATGAATACATGAATAACTAAAAGTCGTACCAAATTCTTTGTCGAAAATAAAGGAAAAGAATGACATAATTCTAAAGTTTGCCAGCGACAATGGAACAAAGAGAATCATTGTACATTGTCTGGTTTCGCTACATTATACATGACACCTAGAAAGTAGATGTGTGCAAATGAGGCCATTGTTCGTTTGTTCCTGACGCTACCTCGCTGAGGTGGGAGAGACAATTAGGTTAATAAACTTCTGAGGAAACAATTTGTCTATTGGTGCTTTGCTTCTTCTATCATATCTTTGAACATTAATGTCATACATTTCTTAGCATCATGTTATGACAAAATACCATGTTTATAACGAGCAAGACATGACTAGATCATTAATATTTCTGCTCATCTCTTGAGGTGTGAGTAGGATTCTCCAATTCATCATTTCAGAACGCAGCTAAATTATCTTACACATATGTTACACTTGATTTATTTACGGTTCGCCATGAATCATCAAGATATATTATCACCAGCCTCGTCCCTAATGTGTGTGTGTGTGTGTCTTGGGCCAGGTCATCCCTGTGAGTCGAAGCTTCGTGGTTAAGGGTCGTGTGAACCTCTGTGGTCAGTGGGTCGTGTCATGGTGTTCTGGGGGTCGTACCATCGTGCTCTATGGGTCCTCCGGGGTCGTAACCTTCATACCCAAAGGTCGTCTCCTGGTGTTCAGCGGGTGGACCCCCCCCCCCCCCCCTGGCCGGGACTTCTCCTGCCCCTCAAGTGAACGCAACAAGATTTTCAAGTTAATGAAGGGAAATGGCAAAATAAGATCCCACTCAAGGAATCTGCTGCCGGCCGGAAATGAGATTTGCTGTGTATAGAACCAGCGGTGGCAGAGGGAGGTGGGGGAGTAGTGCCATCCTGTATTAGCACGGGAGGAACGACTGAAGGATGATGAGGAACGTATGTCTGCAGGATGGAACAGTTGCATGAGTCTTTATATATACTTCCTAACTCCCATATATCTACATTACTCTGGTAAATGTCATTCCCTCTATCATCTTCTCTCATAGTCTTTCACTCAAGCACTCACTCAAACTACTTCAGTCACACTAATTTACTCTCTCTCTCTCTCTCTCTCTCTCTCTCTCTCTCTCTCTCTCTCTCTCTCTCTCTCTCTTCTCTCTCAATCCTAGTACTGAGAGCACGTCATAAGTATGATAACATTATAAACGTTTCTAAATCCCTGGAAACCATGGTTCCCAGTCGTCGATGAACACATAGGTCCGTGCAGGTATGACAGGCATGGTAGACCATTTGAATGATCACGAATGAAGCAAAGAAGTTCAAAAAGTACAGCAAGAGATAACGCTTTCAGCATCCTGGCCCACAATAACCTAACATACTGCCTACAACCATGAAGAAAATAAGTCTCGTTATCACTAAGATGGTGGCATCTGGCACTCAGATTGTACAAGCAATGATTGCCTTATGAATGTCAACATTTACCCTAAACGTTCAGGCGTTAGATCCCGGATGATCGTAGTTATATTCTGTAGGAATACAACGGCTGAACCTATCAAGATGATCTGCACACCAGAAGTGCTTTACTGAGACACATGAGATGTGAACACGACCACAATATAAGCGGCACACTTGATGGTGTGCCGGCAGAGATGGTCTCCGCTTGGTGTGAGCGGCTGGGTAAACTCTGGTCACATGACGACCCGGATCAGACTGGTGCCCTCCTTGCCTTCATGCTGGGAACTTGAATAACATCAACAGAGAAGTGACGGTAGTACACCTGATGTGGTGTTGATACCTCCACGTTGACACATACACACACACATACCATCACAGTCATCATCGCACAATGGCAGATGGTAACAACAATATCTGACCAGGTTATGCAGTAATACATCAGAAAAAATTATTTCATTTCTGTTCAGGAATTTATTATCCTTTATCATACAAACTTTTCATGGACAAAATATTTTACTGATGATTAGTGGCGGAAAAGTAATTAAACATTCAAATGAAAGTATTTTTAGTGATGATAAAACAAATATTTCGTATAATTCGACAGATGTCATGTACACTGACAGCTTCCCGTCGAATTAGAACGGGAGAGAATTTATGATGTTACTTTTTATATGATTCTCACTTGTATAAATGTTCCTCATACTCATTTCGTGTCTTGGCTCCTTGAATCTTAATGAAATTCTATGTTGAAGGATATTTCAGATATCAACGTCAAAATGACTCAAGAATGAATAACCCAAGCCCAGCTACAGATAATGCAAGCCAGTATAGAACTGTCTTACTTACAACAACAACAACAACAACAACAACTGTCTGACCATTGACTATAAACCATTACTGACAACAAACGACCATAACTAAAATAAACAACTAAACCCATTATCATTCACCACACAATCAACAACAGCCACCACCATTAGTAGTTTTAATACAATTAAAGCATACCAACCATTATCAAGTATCAACATTTAACCATTACAATAATGGATAACCACCTAAGCTAGTGGTTCCACATAAACATCACCGAATCCACTGAAGCTGTTACTCCCACCTGACCCATGACACACACACACACACACACACACACACACACACGTGTCATACACAACATCTGGATAAAGTCAGGTATGATCCGGGACAGTAAACGGACGATATTTCTAACATATTCTTTGTAATTTTTTACCATTCCTAGTGCTCCAGACTCTCCCCTCACCCACCCCACGCCACCAACAGCACGTGCCCCACCCACACGATAGATGGAGACAAGATAATAAAGCAGAAGGCTCCTCCCCTCCTACCACTCTTGATGGAGACAGGAGACTAGTAAATTTCATTGGGTGACGGTGTAACTCAATAAAAGGAATGAACGCTGAGACTGAATAAGATAGACTGAAGGAAGCTGAACATGAGAAGATGAAGAAATGTTAAACGAAAGAGACCAGAAAATGCCTCATGTGCCAGTGAGTGTGAACTCGTGGTGACCTGTTTATAATAACCTAACCTAACCTGACCTAACCTAACCTGGTAAGGTGGATCACCTTGGTAGCGCCTTACGTCTCTCATACTTCAGCTTCTGTATGTTGTCTGCATCAATCATGTCTTCAGTTACGGTAAATAGATGGGAAGTGTTTGCGAATATGTATAAGGAATAAATCATTCATGAAAATGATCATGGAAGATGGGTATACGATGATCAATACGACATAACGAACTGACTTCACAAGAACGGACGAATAATTGGGAGATGAATGAACATTGCAACTGACAAGACACAGACGAAGTTAAGAGATTTAGTCAGAGGCACTTGAGACGGTACAAGAACTGGAAGGCTTAAGAAACGACGACGATAAGATAAAGAAAAATGATTACACGAACAGCAGAGGAGGAGGAGGAGGAGGTGCAAGATGCGTAGGAAAAAAGACTTATCGAAGGAAATTGGATTAAGGTAACGTCTTGAGGGAAGGCAGGAAAGGAGCGCGGAAATTCTTAGGAAAAAGAGTTGAGTCTCTGAAGGTAAGGAAACTAGATTATAATGAAGAAGATCAGAGCAAGGAAAATAGCAAATTAAAGAAAAAAGACAAGAGACCAACAGCAACTACGAAAGAAGAGCCAAACTCAACTGTCCATTACGCTTTTTCACCAACAGCACAGCTGACCTGACCTGCCATCATGAACTGACTCACACAGTGGAGTGGGAGACGTTGACAATATGAGCCACACACCCGGGCAAGGCTGTGAGGCGCCGCAACACATCAACGATCCAAACCTCTGATGATAATCTCATTATCCAACCAACTCCTGACATGTTCAAGTTGCCTCATCTGTACACTTACGTACGACTGATGAATCATGAGAAGATCCTCGGAGAAAACAAAACTATATTCGTCACACACACACACACACATATATATATATATATATATATATATATATATATATATATATATATATATATATATATATATATATATATATATATATATATATATATATATATATATAGACATCAAAGCGTCAGCCTAAAATGTATAGCATATGAATTATAAATGTACAAAGTCAGTTTTATTACAGAATATTACCCAACAAAAATGTTGCAACAAACCTCACATTCCGAAATCTTTCATATAACATTTTTGCTCCGACGAAACATATTGTATAACGTTTTCTGTTTCCCACAAAGTGAGCGTGTTACCCATCCGTCTGAACACACCAGGAACATCGTCGCCTGACTGAACACAAGGGTAACATCACCAGCTGCCTGAACACATGAGTAATATCGTCAACTCACTAAACACAGTGATAATGTTGCCAGCTACTGAACACATGGGTAATATCGTCAGCCAACTGAACACATGGGGAGTACACTCAGTTACTGAACACATGGATAGCATCCTCAGCTGACTGAACACATTGGAAAATATCATTAGTTAACTGAACACGTGGGTAATGTCGTCAATTAACTCACAAAACATAAAGATAAGTTAGTAGAACAAATATAAAGGCAGAGTTTCCTTAAATAGATACGGGAAATTTATGTAAAATTATATCAGAAAAAACTTTTTATATGTGATGAATTTCAAAACCTCAGAGGAAGTTTTCTCAATACAACAGAGCTACTTTATTGAAATGAAAAATAGAATAAAAATAAGTATGATTGCAACTCCTTAATGATGTTCTGGTCATGTCAGAGGTCAACACTAGCTAATGACAAAAGCCTGCTAATGGAGTGTCATTGATCACCTGAACTATTCTTGATCAAGTCCAACCTAACCTAACCTAACCTAACCTAACCTAACCTAACCTACCCTGGTTAGTCTACAAACAGATAACTTATGGGCGAATTACAAGTAAATTTGCCACATATGGACATAAGACATACATAACAGATGCTTCAATTCTTGATGACATCATAAAGAATCATAAAAACGTGTCAACCTTTAACGTTTAAAGTGACAAAATTCTTTGAAGGAAACAATGACAACAAACATACAAAGGAAAATGCAGATATGGCTTTATCTTCTTAGAAATTATCTGATCACTGATAATCGAATAAACAATATCTTTACTCACGAAAGCAAGTCTAAATATGGAATGTTTTTTTTTTTTCACATGTAAACATTTATTTTCATTTGTAGCCTCATCAACAGGTATAAAATCTCACTTGGTTGAGAAGTATCGTTTAAACGAGACAACAGAATCACAAACAAAACCAGTCGTTACTCCGTTTTCTTCTATATAGAAAACGTCGTTACAGAGACGCACGACCCAAGAAGAACGACTTACTGGGCCACGACTGCAGCTTCCTCGGTCCGTTTTATGGACGATCAATATAACGACGACCACGACCTGCACTATGGTCGCTCATGATCATCAACAAGCAAGTCACTATGTAGTCGTTGACCTGAACGACAACCAACACGACCCCCACGATGGTCATCACGACCTGTGCAACTATGACCTCTAACCTATTTTCACCAAACACAAAACACATTTTCCTGTAAAACAGATTATGTTACCTAGGAACGCCAGAACTGGCCACCAGATGCTGCGTGTGGGTCTTCATCCACATTAACACTGACCATCATGGTGACACGAAGCCACACATCACCAACTGTGTGTGTGTGTGTCTGTGTGTGTCTGTGTGTGTGTGTGTGTGTGTGTGTGTCTTTTCATTAAGTGTAAACTTCACAACCTGGAGATAGCAAGAGAAATACGCAAATCTATTCTTTTCTCTTTTGTTTGTTTCATGAATACAAACAAGTTCCTGGTCTTTATGTTTGCATTACGAGGGTGTCAGTGTCCCGTGTTCTCTAACACAAGCGGATATATATCAGAACCAGCTACCTTCTCTACTGGGAAAGGTCGCGTTGCAATTTCAGAAATTCGCTCAGGCTTTCACATGATTCGGATCAGAGTCTGAAAAATGACGCGACAGTTGTCATTTCCATTTAATCCCTTCAACATGACGACACATCTAAAGAGGATAATACACCCCTCAGTACTACGGTACGACCCTTGAGCACGACGGTACGACCCTTAAGCACGACGGTACGACCCTTAAGCACGACGGTACGACACTTGAGCACGACGGTACGACACTTGAGCACGACGGTACGACCCTTAAGCATGACGATACGACCTTTGAGCACGACGGTACGACCCTTGAGCACAACGGTACGACCCTTGAGCACGACGGTACGACCCTTGAGCACGACGGTACGACCCTAAGTAGAATAGTACGACTTTCATGTATGTTGGCCTGGCCTTTAACCTGACCTCTGAGTGTTAGGTCGAAGGTCACGCACTCATACCTAAAGGTCGTCTCGTCGTGCTCTAGGGTCGCATCGTCGTGTTCAGGGGGTTATACGTCGTCGTGCCTCCGAAACAGCAATTGCATCTCCGCGAGCACTGCAAATGATGTATGCAGTCAACACACATTCCCTCCCATCACCACCTCAGCTGTGCCGTACGTGGGTTTATCATGAGCCAAACTTGTCTTTATTTACTGGGGGAAATATATGTTTTTCTTGCCAACCTTCCCAGAGGTGTAAGTACAACTTCACCTTACGTTTCCAATAGTTGAACAGATTTACTGTAAGGATTCGAACACGGGCGATCTTGGAGCGTTTCCAGACTCCTTATTTCTATTTTCTTACTTGATGGCGAGTTAATGCTGAACATTTTGAAAATGACAAGCGAAGCTTCAGCGTGGAACACATAGAACAATTCCGAACACGTCATTCAGTGACACGTCTCGTGTACGATCCCGTGCATCGAAGCTTCGAACTCATATAATGACTCTGGAAGCTACACATTGAACTCTAGAACAATTAGGAGAAGGACTTGAGTCCAGGAACCGGGGCATCATGCGTCCCCGCAGGTACAGATCCAATCCTCCTGATCACAGACAGAACTGTGGTATGCCAGCATCGCATACTTGATATCGAATGCTTTCCAATCTTTGTTGTAAAGTTTCGGAACTTCAGTTCATTGATCTCAATCGTCTTCAGAATTCTCAACTTCTTGTAAGAGAAGGCCATTATGATCAGTGTCAGGTCGTTACCACTAACGACCTAACGACTGACATTAATGAGGACAGTCAGGAACTGGTATAATTATGCGGAAATTGTGTCATTTGGAGAAGAGCCTCTGACAAAACATTGGCCTGAAGCAAGAGCTACACCATAAGTGGCAGTAATGAACTAATACCTTGTTAACGTGAAGTAAGAACCAGTGTAGCAGCTGGTCAACGCCAGGCTGCAACTAATAATTTTCCGGATAGAGATGACACAAGAAATGACTGACTAAATATTTATGTTCTTCCGAAAATATTACTCAGATAAATAGTGCAGCCGGTAATCCCTGGCCGGATGACACATGTGAAGACTGAGGTTTAGGTCTCATAAGCGGGGAGTCATTTTCTTCAAGGCTCTTCCACTTCAGACGCCATCAACCCAGACCAGGAAATTAACGTAAAAAATCTTAATGGATCGTAAAGTAAAAATAATATATTACTTAAAGCTATTTATACCTATTCATCAGGAGGACTGTTACCCAGACAGTAACTACAGTAATCATTCAACGTACCTTTAAAACGACCAAGCATTTCCAGCCAGATAAGAGGTTGTTAATGGTATCAAATCATAAGGTAGTTTCCCTACATTCACAATCTGCTTCTACCAGTGAGGCGATGGTCGGTAACCATGCCTGTGCCAACCATCTCCGGTCATAGTACGACGAGGCAAGTTTACAATATTTGTAAAGTGTTTACCTTTTATCTCAGTTGCTTAAATAGAGATGGTCATGTGCATTCTGACCTTCGTCACATATCCACGATTTTCTCGCTGGTCAGACGTGAACATGAAGAAACTCATTAAATGTTATGATGCCACACACACACACACACACCAGAGCTGTAGCTTTCGTATATTTTCTCCCAGTACAAAAGCGGACGCTGAAGCTTAAGCAGATGTGATTCCCGAGCGAGCGAATGATACACCTGGGAAAGAAACACTAGACCAGACTGAACCATTGTTCTTACCTTGTGAACGATGAAATGAAGACAACAGTCAGCTGTTACCTTAATTAGGTTAATGACCCCATTAGCCACACAATTGCCTAGTAATGTAGTTACGCTTAACATCATCAGCCAGATAAGTGACTGGTGATTCAATTACTCGTGTACACCTCAGATGTTCTTACTTGCCTGGTAAATGATTCCTCTGTCCAGGTGTCCATCCAAGATCAGTTCACATCCTCACTACTGTCATGAAGATGAAGATTTTCTTGACAAGATTTTCGTAGTTAAAACTTTCGTGGACTCACAACAAATTGTGTTGTTGTTGTGGGCAAAGTGTGTGTGTGTGTGTGTGTGTGTGTGTGTGTGTGTGTGTGTGTGTGTGTGTGTGTGTGAGGGTATCGTGCAGGATGCTTTTACCACCAGGTTAGGCCACGAGGCAGGGCTAGCGCGTAGTGCTCAGAGAGAGAGAGAGAGAGAGAGAGAGAGAGAGAGAGAGAGAGAGAGAGAAGAGAGAGAGAGAGAGAGAGAGAGAGAGAGAGCTCTATCAATATAGTAATATGAGATTAAATGACACATTCATATCGATGTTTAAGATATGTTATCTCCATATCTCTGAGACGTGAGACAGAATATTTTCATATCTCCGTTTCACTGTACATCGATATGTGGAACTCTTAAAGATATATCGAAAGATAATGATTTTACGTTAAACGTTATGATAACTTTCTCACAACATAAACACTTGCTGCTAACACCACAGCTGAGAATGGTCGTGATTATACCATTGCAAAATCTTGTTCCCTCATTAGTGTGGTTATCGAAGGTTTCCTTCCTCATGAATGAGGTTACCAGAACCTTTCCCAGGAAACTTAATGCGAAGAATTCAATTTTCCTTCTCCATATAAACGAGTGGTTACTCTCAATGATATTGGCACAGGTCAGAAAGTCGCCATTTACGTAAAGAATATTTGTTTATCTTCACCCTTGAAGTAATTTAGTCATATTGAACAATAACGTGGAACTACAGATGTTTTATACAACTCCACAATTGGCAGGAAAATGTTCGGTGTGATCCAGGTCTCCGGCAAGTCGGAAGTAAGAGCGTTCCAAGCTTGGGCCCTGAGGGACTTCACAGCCGGATGTGAGGTTAATGCTTGGGAGAAACAAACTATTTCTCTATCTGTTTGGTATGACTCCATTACAAAAACTCCTCAGTTACTACGAACATGGAAGAGAAGAAGTAATCATGTCAAACTAAGATGACCAAAGGTTTTGGAGCAATCTGGATGAACGCTGTTGCAAGACAATGGCTCGGATCTGTAATGGCAGTGGCTTCCAGAAACACATGATCTGCTTTGTCCCGGAGAACAAACGGATCCGTTGAAAACAATACGTTAAGACAAGATCTGAATTGTCACAAAAATGACCAAAGTTAAAAACAAAGATGTGCCTCAATGTGCAGAGAAAGACGTCACTCCACAATGACGTCAAGCCTGCGTTCATCCTCTGCTCCGTTGTGTGCCATGATGTGACCCCTCGGCAGGAAGGGAGAACCTTTGTCCACGACGGTATGACCCTTGAGAACAGCAGCACGATCCTTGTGCAGAGCGAAACGACCCTTAAGCACGACAACATGATCCTTGAGCACGACGAGACGACCACTTTGTTGTGTTGGCTGGGTATCTGACCAGCTCATCATACTCAGGGGTCGTCTCGTCGTGCATAAGGGTTTGTTAGCGGTGGAGTCATTGCCTATTTATGGTCGTCGTCTGCACGGCTGTAAGCTGTCGTTGCTGGGAGACACGACCACAAGTCGGTTATCAAGCCAATACTTCATCAGCCACACGTAGTGCAACAAGAGCCCGTCACCCAGATCATCAGTCTGACAACATGGACATGAACACACTAAGCCTGGTCGTACGTCTGACAGACTAGTTTCCCCTGCACCAGACCTTCCCTTCATCGCCCCTGAAATGCAGTAATTCCCAACTCAACAAAATGCGACAGTTTGGTTCACTGAACTTTGTATGACGCTAGCATCCTGTTCCCGCCCTCACCGTGGAATTCATTGACACCATCACAACGAACGAACACACTTCGTCACGCTGTCAACAACAGGAAGGGCAACATCTTTTGGTGCTGTCCGATCAAAGAAGAGAACTGGACACGCAAGCACCCTGCTCTCGGGAGCAGAAGACAAAGAAACATCTGAAACAGAGAGAGAGAAGCGTTGCTGCCATCAAGAGGAAGGAGTTCAAGTTGTCTTCAGTTCTTTTTCCCATTAGGTGTCGCACCGTGTCGCCGCATGGGAGTTATCATGTCTGGCTGACAGACATGGACAGAGCAAAGCTGGTCATGACCCTGCTGGACCTGCCAACGTATCATATAATACAAAACATTTTCGACAGAGAACGCATGCCCAGGACAGAGGAGTGTCCTTGCTTCTTTGGGGTAACATTACAGTCCCATAACTTTTAACAAAACATTTACAGTCTCTGATCTTAGGTAAACACATTCCAAGGTGACATTCACATACACTTTCTCCATCTATAATGCTATCATTACAACGCTATCAACAGCAACACCGGCAGAAACTGACTGATGATGTAACAACATTACGACATCGTCATTAGTAACAACGTCAACCATCTTGGCAAAGCTTCTTGAATGTCGTCTTGGCAAAGGTTTCCTTACAACCATCTCACCAAAGGCTCCTGCCATATGACGGCCGCTCCTTTGAAGCTTCAGATGTTTCTATACCTTTATGATGTGTTGTGAAGAGCTTTGCTTTGACGTCCTGTGTACCTTCTGAGTTTTCTGTATGGAATATCAAGGTCCTCCACATGTCGTGTGTACCTTCTGCGCCTTCTACATATAATATCATGGTCCTCCAAACTAGTATTGCTTCCATTATGATGTTATATTTTCTAATTCGGGTCTAAGAGCGGAAGAACCCCTCTGAGCTCTGCTGGCTTTCCACAATGTTTGCTTGATGGATTTTGTGAGACCTGAGTCCATCAAGACAGACCAGTAGCTTCAACCCGAGGAACTCCATGACGCACTTTGGTTCCTCCACACCTCACTGTCCATCAGTCTGTTCTGTATTGAGTCAGTCGCCGCGACGTTTTACCTCCTCTACACAGCTTGGTCTAACACATTTGACTTGTTCAACCTCCTGAACTGAAGGCCGCATCTTCCAATCCTTCTCTTTCCACGTCCTCCAGAGGGTCGCCTTCTTCTACGGAACTGCCTTACACTGGACATGATTACCTTCGACACGTGACGGGGTCACACTTCTGGAAGATGCACGGCTCTGGAACATAAAGCAGCTTCCAGATGTCCACACATGAGGCAGGACCCAGCATAGAAGGGGAAAACTTCATAAACATCTTGATATTTGGAAAGAGTTTGTCCAGGGGCTTGACGAACAGATCTCAGAGCCCACCTGACGTCAGGTAAGAAAGAAGTAAGAGAAAGTCTGAACCAAGAACACCAGAGAACAACACCAGGACTCGTGTTGAACACTCCAGCTTCGTTAACTTATGCATCTTGCTCTCGTTTTCTGCCATGTTGGTTATTATGCAATGACCATATTAAAAAAAAACTCTGATTAGTGAGACTGCTTGTAGGGGACCGGTCAGAATGTCACAACACAGACCAGCAGACTCGTGTACCTCACAACACAGACCAGCAGACTAGTGTGCCTCACAACACACACCAGCAGACTCGTGTGCCTTACAACACACACCAGCAGACGCGATCATTGGGAAATGCTCGCTAACCCAGAAAATCATTTTTCTGATGCCCTTGTTAACGTCATAGCCATTTAAAAAGTTAAGCACTGTAATTTTGCATAATAAACGTTATAACTATGATTATATGTAATTCAAGAGACCGAAATACCCTGGGAACGCCTCAGCTGTACGTCATGGCCGCCTGTTCGCTGATGAAGATAATGATGGTAATGATTCCCTCCCACGCGTTACTTTACCGGAAAAAATTATACCAAACTTGACCGAGGCTTGTCACTCCCCCGCTCCTGGAGTCCAGGAGTCCCGGCCAGGGATCCACACTGGAACACAACCGACCAAAACTTTTAGTATCAGTTGGTGATGAAGCGAATGACGTCAATAAAACATTTCACAAAAGCCTCCGAGGCTTCAGTGAGGGAGAGGAACCCCCGATGACATGAAACAGACGTCATGAACGAGCTCTGCCACTGTGAATGACAGTTAAGGAAGAGGAGTTAGGAACATTAAGGGAGGGAGAGTGCCTGCCTCTCACTCTGGCTCGACGTATCCACAGCAGGCTAGATGAACCAGCTGCTTTAAAGCTACAGTCCCACACGTCGTCCCTGGTGAGGGATCCTTCAGTGTGGACGCTCCTGCCATGTCCCACCCACAGACACACCGTGGCACACAGGAGCACTGGACACTTCCTACTGATATCCTTTAAAGCTCAAGCCATCATATCCCAGGCTCGCAGGGCGCGTCGAGCTCAGGGTAACGACCAATAAAGAACAATTTGATCACTTAAGAATTTATGAAATTAAATATGGATGTGACATGATACAACATTGAAAGGAAAATGATGTACTGATATATTTCCTTCTTTTTAAACTACGTTCACATGAATATATAAGAATGTTACGATAACATTCAGTGTTACTCTTAAGGAATCAGAAAGTTACGATAACATTCACTTAAAGGAAGTCTGATGTTAGAATAACATTCACTTTTACTCAGAAGTTCAAGATATACACAAAAGGCAAGTTTTCATAATTACATTCAACTGGGAGAAACCTATACAGAAAAAATGAATGACATGACATTTGAACTTTCTCTTTTCTTGTTATCATGTAAAGTACAACTTTATATCACTGTGTGATAGTGGATTGAGTAGAATCAGCTTAAAATCCCTTAAATATTGCAGGTTACAAACTATCTATTGCAAAACATTTTTGATATCCACGGATTAATAATGTCTTCTCTTACATCCTCCTCAAACTTCACAAAATTCACATGTACAATGGTCACGTCTGACACTTTGACCTTCTCTCGTCAACACAACTGTTTGATCTGATGATAATATGAAACACAACACAGACATAACAGCAAATGTAGTTTTTTTGGAGGGGGAGGGATGGAGTACCTCGCGTTCGTGACTTTCCCAACAAATATTGACATCAAACATTTACAAGCATAAAATGCGTAAAGAAAAGTAGATTCTTCGTATTTGATGTCCATTACCAAGAGACTACCAAACACGATTGCCTCCTGTACGTGGCAGTCTTTCCCTGACTCTTTACAGGACCAAATGTGTTCAGAGGAACCAGTCAGACTGTGAACCTGCCAGTTACTCTGAGGTGGAAACTGTTTCTGAAGTTCCCTGACGCGACCAGGTGGAGAGCTATCGGTAAGCAGAAATGAGACCTGGAAATAGTGCAGGAAACACAGTGCCACCCACATATACCGACAGTATATCTGGAACGGAAGCTGGAAAAAAGAGACTAAAGGAGTATCAAGGTTGAGTAATATCAACAGTAGGAGATTTACAGCCAATACATAGTTCAGGGAGAGTGCACACACACACACACACACACACACACACACACACACACACACACAGACTGATGGAAGCACCTGATCAGGACTTCTCCCTCAGGGCCAGGATGACAAGTGAGGCGTCGTCCAGGTCACCGTAATGACCACCTCAACTCATCAGTAGGACTCACCAGGGCCATGATGAGTAGAGGGACTCATCCTGATCGTATAGACATGCCGTTCTTGACTCAAGTGAGTAGGATGGTGCCCACCGACTCTCGTCCATCATGATATACATCCCAGGGAGACACGTACTGCTCAACACTGAACCTGTACTGAACCTCACACACAGTAACACCGCCGCTGTTGCTCACCTCTCCTCACCGTCATGTGCTACCCAGCCACTCCATCTAAGTTTAACTAAACTGTTTAAGTCAGCAAAACGACTTTCAGCATAATATTTACAAAAACGTGTATTGGATATGTTTTTCAAGCAGTTACGGATATATCAATTTTTTACACTCGCCAAAAAGAAATTATTTTCCAAAATTGCTACAGGAAATGTGAACCTCCTGTTGGATATCTGGCTACTGTTGGATGTCTGACTACTGTTGGATGTCTGGCTACTGTTGGATGTCTGGCTACTGTTGGATGTCTGGCTACTGTTGGATGTCTGGCTACGGTTTGAACCTTAGAAATATAAAAAAAGAACTTAAAAGATCGAGAAATCGACATAGTTTCTCTCTAAACTGTTTAAGTCAGCAAAACGACTTTCAGCATAATATTTACAAAAACGTGTATTGGATATGTTTTTCAAGCAGTTACGGATATATCAATTTTTTACACTCGCCAAAAAGAAATTATTTTCCAAAATTGCTACAGGAAATGTGAACCTCCTGTTGGATATCTGGCTACTGTTGGATGTCTGACTACTGTTGGATGTCTGACTACTGTTGGATGTCTGGCTACTGTTGGATGTCTGGCTACTGTTGGATGTCTGGCTACTGTTGGATGTCTGGCTACGGTTTGAACCTTAGAAATATAAAAAAAAAACTTAAAAGATCGAGAAATCGACATAGTTTCTCTCTTTCATCATAATATTCTTTCTAATAAAAAGAGAAGTTTAACCAATAAACTATGGAATGTTAAATTATCAAATATTTATTGTCGTGTTGTCAACGTAGAGAACAACAGGGAAACACAACTTGTTGGTACAGCGTTTTCATGTGGAACTGCATCTTGTTACAATTGCCACACAGAGCCAGGACTTGTTGGTGCAAAGTTTCAAGTCTGACTTAAAACTTATCGGTGGAAAGTTCTTACACACACACACACACACACACACACACACACACACACACAAACACACACACACACACACACACACACACACACACACACACACACACACAAACCAATTAAAACTTATTCAAGTGAAAAATAATCCGACAACTGTAGTATGAAGGAAATGAAGAAATATGAATGTACAGAGTGGTGGACGAAGACAAGATCTACATCACAGAAAACTGATGCTGAAGATATACGAGAGATGACGTCATACGTCCAAACCTTCACAGAGCATAACAAATGTTTCTCAGTTGATGAAGAAAAAAGAAATATCGCACCTCACAACAGCCTAGAAGGGGAAAAAAAGTTTGAACATCATGAAATATTAACAAAATTATATATGTTTCCCCATCTTACAACCAGGTTTCTCAAGTAAAAATGTGGCTGGTTGATCCAAACTTTAATCATCCAGTTTGTGGAGGAGGACGTAAGCCTGCAGGCTCCCCCACCTCACTCACTCACTGATCAAAGAAGCCGCCACACTCTCCTGCCACACTCTCCTGCCACACTCTGCCGCCACACTCTCCTGCCACACTCTGCTGCCACACTCTGCTGCCACACTCTACTGCCACACTCTCCTGCCACACTCTCCTGCCACAGTCAACTGAAAATTATTACAGGCACCAACCCACATTCCCCGCTGCGTCCTCTTCTGCAAAATTTACGAAAGTCCTCCGGTATTGGTGCTACCGGACTCCACCTGCATGGAGTTACGCAGCAAGTTTAAAAGTCACCTTTGTCGAGATTGTATCATCGTCAGAGAAATTCTCGTTTCAAAGGAAGCCATCCTGACCCAGCTGCTGAGTGCAGCTCAGGCACGGAGCTCCAGGAGACTGGAAGAACATGTGGTGGCTGGTCACACAAGGAGACTTCCTGAACGGAATTCTGGAGTTTGTCATATATTGTTCTTTTGATACTGGCGCTACTTCGCTAACGCGGGAAACTGCAAACAAGTATGAAACAAATAGGACATATTGAAAAAAAAAATTAGCAAAGAAGCTTCCTGCAGCATATATATATATATATATATATATATATATATATATATATATATATTCTTTTTCAAACTATTCGCCATTTCCCGCATTAGCGAGGTAGCGTTAAGAACAGAGGACTGGGCCTTTGAGGGAATACCCTCACCTGGCCCAATTCTCTGTTCCTTCTTTTGGAAAAAAAAAAAAAAAAAAAAAAAAAAAAAAAACGGGATATATATATATATATATATATATATATATATATATATATATATATATATATATATATATATATATATATATATCGTCGTCGTCGTGATTACCACCAACTTTTTCTTGTATGTTTTGCCTCAGGTGGAGAACATCACCACCAGAGAAATTGCTACGACGGCCCACAAACCTTGAGCCTCAAGATAGAGCTATCCAGCCTGCACTTTGGGTCGTAAATCTGGCATTACTTAACACCAGGATCATCCCGTCTGAAGAAGAGGGATAGGTCGACGTCCTCACGAGCTCTGTAAGGGCCTCGGGCCCGGGGAGGGGGGGGGGGGGGGGCAGAAGTCAATACAGCAGGTCTTCCTTCTTGTCTCGTGGCATCATAGTGACATCCGATATGTTCACGATTGTCGAGATCACCACTACAAAGTAAGGCATCAGAGACCTAAAGCTCACCAGGTACCTTCCTCCCCCCCTCTAGGTCGGTGGGACACTTGGGTCATGTCAACACACAGGCGGAGTGAGGGAGTCGGGGGCGCCTCTCCTGCCCCAACACACAGCTCAGGTCTGGCTCATGTGATCGATGTGAGACGTTGCAGTTCTGGTGGGTGTTTGTTGCTCTGTGTCTCGACATGGATGGCACGGTGTGTGTGTGTGTGTGTGTGTGTGTGTGTGTGTGTGTGTGTGTGTGTGTGTGTGTGTGTGTGTGTGTGTGTGAGTAATTAAGTAAGTACGCAAAAAGGGATGACTTATCGTAAACAGAGACAAAACATGTAACAGGAAGACGAAAGTAAGATAACACAAACCAGACAACAAGACTAACTGTAATGTATGATGTACACAATGCTGCTGCTGCTGCTGGTACGAACTGTAATGTATGATGTACACAATGCTGCTGCTGCTGCTGGTACTAACTGTAATGTATGATGTACACAATGCTGCTGCTGCTGGTACTAACTGTAATGTATGATGTACACAATGCTGCTGCTGCTGCTGGTACTAACTGTAATGTATGATGTACACAATGCTGCTGCTGCTGGTACTAACTGTAATGTATGATGTACACAATGCTGCTGCTGCTGGTACTAACTGTAATGTATGATGTACACAATGCTGCTGCTGCTGGTACTAACTGTAATGAACGAACTGTTCATATGGTTGTATGAAGCAGTTTAAAAGGTAGGAATAACAGCTGTAATACTTGGAATTACCCTTAAAGTAATTACTAATAATTGTCTTAATGATCAATTAACTAAAAAGAACAAAAAATTAGATTAATTATAACAAGAGACGCGTTTCCCTCCTGGCACACAACCTGTTATCTGGTGTGTATGATGCTGTAACACAGGAGGAGGAAAACTCAGAACAGTAGATTATGAGAGACAATAATTAGGATTATCAATAATGAACATAATGAGCCAGACTATCGTTTGGACGACCACAACAAATAAACCAATCATACATTTATATAAACACTAAACTAAACTTTATCTACTTACTATAATGATTATCATTTTAATGGTTAACCGCATGAACAACCAAACATGTTTAATGGCTATCAGTAACATTTATATAATATCATGTGATATTCACACTGAAAATATAAATGCATCACATCGACGTAGGCAATGTAGTCATAAGTCAAAATTAATTTCACAAATATAGAACGATGATCAAGCAACATTATGACGCATGGGTCTGCTGTGTGTGGCTGGTACAGCTACACTGGTTCTGTAGGGATACACCTGACTACACCTGACCTACACTCTCTCTACTGGCTGCCAGCCATCGACCAGCGGGGAGTGTATTACCGGAACTACCCACTGACGTATCGGGAGGACTGCTGACGGTCACGCGGTGGCCGTCAAGTTTCACTCCCTTGGCCCAGGATGCCATCTCTCTCTCTCTCTCTCTCTCTCTCTCTCTCTCTCTCTCTCTCTCTCTCTCTCTATCTATCTATCTATCTATCTATCTATCTATCTCACGTGGGCTGCTGGCTTTCACTCCACAAACATACATATTCTCCATCTCATACATAACACTCGACAACACATAACTCCCATGACTCGTTCTTCGTACATGCATATTTTCAGGTGGTGAGCAGTACGCGCCAGCCACACAGTGTGGCAAACTCTCGCTGTACTAACGTTCATGTGCCCCTGCCTCATGTTCCCCTGCCTCATGTTCCCCTGCCTCATGTTCCCCTGCCTCATGTTCCCCTGCCTCATGTGCCCCTGCCTCATGTGCCCCTGCCTCATGTTCCCGTGCCTCATGTTCCCCTGCCTCATGTTCCCCTGCCTCATGTTCCCCTGCCTCATGTTCCATACACCATCTCTACTCTGCTATGGATTAAATATTACCATTCTACCAAGCCTAATGTTGAGTGAAGATGTTCTGTGTATATGATGGTTAAGATATACTCCTCAGTATATTCTAGATGTATACAGTATATCTCGGGTGTACTTCGTACAGTGTTAGAAATTCAAATGTTTTACTTGAGCAATGTTTCTAATTTTAGGAATGTTTACAACTTCAGTAGGTGCGTCACTGCCCTGGTTGTATTTAGTAGTGGTAACACACAACACTAGTCCTGCTGAGTGTAAACAAGTGCTATGAATAGTGTCATAATGACCCATGAACCACGCCTCGCTCCCTCTGAGAGTTCTCACTACCTAACCTGTGATCATCATCATCATCATCATCATCATCATCATCACCATCACCATCATCACCATCATCATCATCACCATCATCATCACCATCACCAAGTGGCCTGCATCACCCTCACACATCCACGCTCATTTTGTTGTCATGAAGGTGAAGATAACCGACGTTATCTGTGGTGACTGTTTTGTTCTGTTTTCTTCAGCTATCATCAGAGTTTTTATGTACACACACACACACACACACACACACACACACACACACACACACACACACGGGAGGGGGACAAAAGACAGTACATCACTGCTACGTCACACACTACTGAGGACTCACCAGCAATACACAAGCTGGAAAAGCAATAAACCTATCACCCTCCAACACCCATCATCCTATAATACTCTCTCTCTCTCTCTCTCTCTCTCTCTCTCTCTCTCTCTCTCTCTCTCTCTCTCTCTCTCTCTCTCTCTCAGATCATCATGACTGCACGGAGCCTGGACGCTTTACTTCCTGCACCCAGGTTCTCCGCACCTTCTTCAGGAAGTTCCTCACAGCATCGACCTATGTTGCACATAGCTGAAGGAAGGCAGGAGGTCGTGGCCAGCAGCCGGGTCGGCCAGTCTGGGGTTGTTTACTTCTTCAAACAATGTTGGTCAAATAAGCTCACACAGTCGTTACAAAAGTGTGTCATGAATGACGGATTAATTAACAAATATTATCTAGGGCGACCGTAATGTGCTTCTGTAGTGGAAGCTTTAATCCAGACTGAAACTTTGGTTTGAGTGTTGTGTTGTGTTGTAAGAGGAAGTCTTGTGTGTTATTCTAGATGTTCACAGTCTTCTCCATGCTGATCTTGTCGTGCAGCCACGAGGCTTGACTGACCAAGGACCTCTGGTACGTGTTCTGAATGACGGCGACTGTCATCTATCGTTCCCATGTTCACCCATGTCAAGGTCGCTCATTAATCTTCTACTGGTTGTGTTCGCGTGTGGATGTCGGTCTGAACACAGACGAGGGAGTCTATCCCTTACTTCTACTGCTTTTGAAGGCCTTAGGGTTCAGTCCTCCACTTCAGCACGGACAAATGGGGCAGAGCCTCTGGGAATTGCTACAACTGCAAGACGCGTTCCCCTTAAAGGAATTTCCGAAAACGATGATGTTATCTGTGTGGTGAAGGTTAGGGCGGTACCTGTTATATCCGGATGGTCTCCTACACCCAGGGTTGACGTCACGGGTCTTGGCTTCCCCAGTGTACAAGCCACACAGGTGCTGCATCCTCATGACTCGATCATCACTAGTGATTCATCCCCAACATGAATCGCTCCATCTGTTTCTCTAATACTTTCAGTACATATTAACATGACGATCCGTCCAGCGTCGAGATAGACGGGTGTTGGTATAATACTCCGTCAGTCGCCACTACTTGTCATCAACAGAACAGCTGAAGCGACCTATAATTCCTGTCCACACATACAATATTGACACCTGTGGTGAACATAATGATAAACCACACTAATGTGGTACTGAGGTGTTTTATGTCACTAAAGATAAATATATTGAAAACATTCCTATCAATATCTAATACTAGAGCAATTAGTAGATACACAAAAGATTGTCTTCTGGGTATATTGCACGCTGTAAAAGATGTACCCAGGATCAATGTTACCTGTATTGTTCCACTGTTAATAAAACTCATGAAGGAATTACAGTACTATCTTCTCCAATGTTACCTGTATTGTTCCACTGTTAATAAAACTCATGAAGGAATTACAGTACTATCTTCTCCCGATGTCTACTGGGGGAGGTATAGCTGTACCCCAGACAGAGTATTTGAGTGCAGGTCCCAAGAGTGTCGAGGAAGATGGTTGGAGGGGACCACCTCTCTCTCTCTCTCTCTCTCTCTCTCTCTCTCTCTCTCTCTCTCTCTCTCTCTCTCTCTCTCTCTCTCTCTCTCACCAAGAAGGAAGAGAGATATATATGATAATCTACACGTGGCAAAAACTGAAGTTGTAAAGCCTGCTGAGCCTAAAAGCCTCTCAGCAAGGAAGATAGGGAGCTATGAGGCCTGCAGGATACCCTGGAACTCGCCCATAACATGTCACACCAAAATATACGACAGCCCTGGACGGCAGCACGACCGGCTCTTCAATTAACCAAGAGGAACAGAACACATGCGGGGAGGAACCATACAAACATCTGAGAGAAGACTTGGCCAGTGGCTCCACATGAACCGTGAACACGGAACTGTACACCGGCGTTGAGGAGAAGTCTTAGTCATCAAACCAAACGTGCGGTGAGCGCTACGGGCTAGCCCTGTCATGACCCTCCCACGTTCCACACGGGAGGACGAGGACGAGGCAGCCATGATCATAATGTCACGCGTCTCCGTCGTCGACCTGCACGGAGCAGGGAAGAACCAGTCCACTATATGACACAACACAAAACTTACAAGATGATGAAGATGAAGACAAGTTCTGAAGAACAACTTTTGCTTAAAGAAAAAGGGAACATTGGATCGGAGTCAGTGAAGAATGAGTCCATTTAGAGAACACTGATAACTTCGAGAAATAACATGATAGAACCGAAATGTTACATGACCACTGCCCATGAATGCAGGATCCTCCCACCGCATGACCTTGCCATGCATTCCCATTTACGTACCTACAGTGTACCTCCCATGCAGGAGGTCTTCATCGTGCATGTATGCAGTGCCAGCCACTGTCCTCCAGCAGGTAACCTTGTAATACATTACCGAGTCATCTATCATGTGGCTGTCCTATGTACCCCCATGTACTATGAAGGACGACAAGATGGTGGACAACTGCAGTTTTATAAGGAAGAACAACACCGAGGTCTTGCCTCCTGCCTCGCTGCTGCTGCCGCTGGCGCGATGACATATTAGCTCAACCATGTGTCCGTCTGTCCGTCCGTCTGTCCGTCCGTCCCTCGTGTCTTATAAGTGTTGAGCCACAGCTTCCACGAATGACGGAAACACATGGTGTACTCAAGGTTCCCTTGCATATGGGCTCCTGCAGCTTGAAGGCTGCGCTGCAGTCAGTAGCAGGGAAATGATAGCCTCACGTGGAGTGAAAAGCTCCTCGTCTAGACCATATTCCTTTTTGTCTATCGTCAATAAGACATTTTACTAGGTGTTTCTCTGGAGCTACCTCGCTAATGCAGGAAATGACGATCAAGTATACACGTACATATATCAAATGTTGCCGGCGTTATCAAATAATAATAACAACATTGCTCACGACGCAGTACGCATTGTGACGTGACCACATGTGTTGATGTGTAGACTGGCTCCTCCCCCACCCCACACCATAGAGAAGGAAGGGGTTCATACTGCCTCCAGGGGGAGGGGACTGGGTCCCCCTCAGGTCTTACTGATAACACGTCCCCCCATCTCCCACCTAGGCCTCCCCCCCCCCACCCACATCAAAGTTGCCGCCTAAGCTTTGATGTGAGCGTGTGTAGTGATACTGATCCGTCATGCTGGTGTGACGCTTGGTCAGGGGAGGGGGGGGGGTAGAGGTCTGGAGGGAGGGGAAGAAAGGGTATGTTGGAGGTAGGGAAGGGGTGATGTGGAGTCGTGAGTGTGTCTGTGTAGTGGGTAGGGAGGAGTGGGTGAGAAAGGCAGGTGGGCTGATGTGTCCTGGAAGGTGAGTAAGCATTTCTCAAGGTAACAATGCTTTATAATCTTATCTTTATGACCTTACCTCACCTTTCATTGTCTTCCCTTACACGGCCAACCTTTACCTAACCTTACACCATCTATCTTTACCTTTCACTGCCTTACCTTACACGGCCTGGCCTTCCCTTAACTTACCTTACACCACCTATCTTTACCTTACTTTTAACCTGTTTAGCCTCGTCTTATCTTACATTACCTTGTACTTACCTCACCTCACCTTCCGTTCCTTCCCTTCTTACCTATCGTTTCCTTTCGCTCTACCTTCCCTCACCTTTCATCTTACCTTCCCTAGTGAAGGTCTACTTTACCAGGCTGTTTGCTGCTGCATTTCTGCATCAAGTATAAGGTGCGCAGCTAAACTGGTCTGGTCCCACCTTAAGAGAGGCTCGTCTGCTCCACCTTCGAGGAAACTAATCTGGTGCAGGACGGAGGAAGGAGGTGGTCTGCTCTCTCCCCAGGAACCCCCGAGCAAGCGAGGGAAGACAAGGGTTATGAAAATGAGGATGATGTGAAGGGTTGTGAAGCAGAGAGAGAGAGAGAGGGGGGGGAGGGGAGAGGGGGAGGGGGAGGTAGTTGGTTGTAAGAGATTGTACCGAGTTGTGAAGCAGTGTCGAGCAGCACAGTGTTACCCCTCGTCTTTGTGACCGACAACGCCCGTGGTCAGCCTGGCCGGCGTCCGGCAAGGTGGTCACCGTCTCCACCAAACCCTGCCCAGGGGTCCGCAGCTCCACCTTCCTCCTCCTCCTGCTGCTGCTGCATTGAGGACTATGTGATGCTGCTGCAGCATGATGTCCCCAGCCCAGGTGTGCACCTTGCCTGTACATCATGTACTGGGTCTGTTGGTGACCGCACCTGCCTGTACAACATATACTGGGTCTACCAGTGAGTTACCCAGGCCTGTACAACACACTTGAACATCATCTTCAAGAGTCAGAGTATCTCGTTACCTCTCCTCCTCCATATTGTCTTCCTTCCATTAAAAAGATTCTTCTGTACGAGTCTGTTAAAGGCTGAATAATTTCCCTAGTGTGCCATGCACATTGCCCACAACACAGTCAGTTGCTCCCGGGGGTGAGGCAACCCGGCCACGACACATGATCTCTCACCCAGGAAAAATGAAACACTGATGATTGCCGGGAGAGAGAGAGAGAGAGAGAGAGAGAGAGAGAGAGAGAGAGAGAGAGAGAGAGAGAGAGAGAGAGAGAGAGAGACTAGCTCAAGTGTAGTTTGCTTTATCTTTACTCTTGTGACTGAAGAGGATCATTATAGATGGACATGAACAGAAAAGGTATAATGGTGGAGACAGATAATTACCTCTCTCTCTCTCTCTCTCTCTCTCTCTCTCTCTCTCTCTCTCTCTGGACATAAGCCTCGGGTACAATGTCTGGCATATCATTTCACACCATTGTCTAGTACTTCCGCCCCTCAGTACCTACACCTGACCCTCCCTCACGAAACACGTAACATCATTACACTCACAGACGAACGGATTCTCAAGCATATCTAAATATTCATATATCACATGTTTCTTCCAGTAAACCCTTCCATTCCTAACGCAGGGAAACATTTCTCAAACAGAAAAAAATAAGTTTTATATAGAATAAACTTTTCATTCATCTTTAACGGCGAATAAACTTAACAAACGTCTTAAGTTAAAGACTACTATTCTATGAAGAGAGGAACAGTAAGGATCTAGTCTTATGAAGAGACGAACAGTAAGGATCTAGTCTTATGAAGTGACGAACAGTAAGGATCTAGTCTTATGAAGTGACGAACAGTAAGGATCTAGTCTTATGAAGTGACGAACAGTAAGGATCTAGTCTTATGAAGTGACGAACAGTAAGGATCTAGTCTTATGAAGTGACGAACAGTAAGGATCTAGTCTTATGAATGAAAAAGATGTAAACTGAAGAGGCTTTCGCAAATGGGGTATGAAATTGTCTCTCTCAGCTGACGGGCTGGCAGAGAAAAAGATAGGAGGAGAGAAAGAGGGTTGGTGAGAGAGGGATTAATCTGAACACAAGATAAAAGATAACAACCTGCAATATAGGTGGTATAAACCGTGCCTGTATCATGACTGGCTGCTACTATCATGTGGTTGTTGGCTGTCTTCTTGGTCCTGTTCCCTGTACTGCAGGGTCAGACCTCCCAGCTTAAGGTCCGTACCGTTGTGTTCTCGGTTGTACTCTCCTGTTCAACGCTCATTCTCGCGTGCTCTCGCGTGCATCGTCTTGCTTAAAGGTCGATCCATCGTGATCAAAGGTCGATCCATCGTGATCAAAATGTGGTAAAATTAAGATTACCAATCATCACTTCATGATCTGTACAGCTTCTCACAAACATGAAACTCGAGCCAGACAAAACCACTTTTCTCCTTTTGATATGAACGTCGAAATATATGCTAATTACCTCATTAGCATATTCATTACACGCAGACTTTTATGAGGAAAAAATTAAATTTCGCTCCCAAATTCCAGACTAACGAAAAGGAAGAGAAAAGTAACACTAAAGTTCAATTAAGCAATAGATATGATGAACGAGAACATTTTCATCACAAATTTCTGATCTTAAGAACTTCTTAGTCAATAACATTTTCGTTTGCACTTCTGAATCATGACCTCCGGGTCTCTGGCAGATGATGTTCATCTTGAGGAAGAATGTACCGTAGACACGTGTCACCTTCAACATGTGACGATGTAGTGAGGCGAATTTCTTCACCAGACGTCACCAGTTTACCTCCGTGGCCAGACGGACGGACGGACGGACGGACGGTGTCGTACATGATTACGTGCCAGAGTCTGGTTGTGGAGCAGGAGACACGTCAGTCTAAATATCCAGCATGGTGTGGGAACCTACGCTCCTCTTCTGTCCAGTTGAAGGATCGTATCCTCGTGTGGGAACCTACGCTCCTCTTCTGTCCAGTTGAAGGATCGTATCCTCGTGCTCAAGGGACAGTTGTTCAAGGGTCGTACTGTCAAGTTCAAGGATCGTACCGTCGTGCTTCACGTGTTAATAATACGTTTAAGTCATTTATCTTTCTGGTTATTCTTGTCTCAGCGAACACCAATGCAGCTGTGTAGAGCTGTAATATCTGGCTCACCTCCACACTGTTCTCTCGTACATGTCTCCTGCTCTCGCTGGGCCAAAGGTATTTCCGGCACCTGGTGTAAGCTTTCCATACATACAGAAGTAATTTGCTGTTTTTCTCGTATCATTATTGTCTCTTTCCTCTTTTTTTCCTCCCACGTTTCATTTCATATTTTCAATCTGTGGTCATCATCTGCACATATGGTAAGGAGTCGGTTTTCCTTTGTAGTGAGAGATGTGGCATTCAAGATGATTTACAACTCGTTTTCTTCTAATGAAAGGTCGATTCCCTCAAGTGAGCTGCCATCGTCTGGAGACTAACATTTCTAATATCTAACCAAACTATTTGTTTACTTCGAGTATCAAACATACACAAGTTCTCAGGCCGCTACATACCGCTTCTAATCTGTCACTTCTGTATAAGTTTACTTCTTGTATAAGTTTATTTCTAAGTTCATTTCACACTGACCAAGTCAGTCAAAAGTCACCTTTGGCTGAGTTGACTGACTGCAAGAACCTTTAGAAAAAAAGGACATCCTGGCTAACACCACGACTCTCTCATACAAACTAGTTATTGGCTAATTATAAATAAATGAAATAAAAGATTTTGGGCTAGAATACAGCCTGGTGGGGGTCGTGACGGTGGGGGTCGTGACGGTGGGGGTCGTGACGGTGTGAGTTGTGACGGTGGGGGTCGTGACGGTGGGGGTCGTGACGGTGTGAGTTGTGACGGTGGGAGTCGTGACGGTGGGGGTCGTGACGGTGTGAGTTGTGACGGTGGGAGTCGTGACGGTGGGGGTCGTGACGGTGAGGATGGTGACGGTGGGAGAGTTTCCTTCCGTTTCTGCTCTTCTTCCAGTTTTGTGGGGCTGGTCCAGTCTGTGTAGTGCTTCCGAAATTAAGTTTCTTGTGTGTTGTATGTGTCAATATAGAGCAGGGAGGGTTATTGCTTTCTCTGTGTCCCTCTGCCATTTCTTTCGTCTATTACTCTGGCTGAAGCTAAAACGTCTGTTGCCCATTTGGTCTTGGCGTTGTGGTCCCGTGCCAGGGTCAGTGCTTCACCAGGTCGCTATGAACCAACATCTGGACCCTCAAGACCTCGCTCGAGCTAACATGTGTCCCTTGAAGTGAAAATACAAACATACACATAAATCTTATCTTACTTGTACCTTACGCCGGTGTGGAGGGATGTCTTCTACCCTACACCTCTGTCTGCAGCTAAACACACACACACACACACACACACACACACACACACACTCCGTGGTATAGTGGTTAGTGTCGCTGGCTATGATTCACGCACGTAACCGCTCGGGTTCGAATCTCGGGCCGGCAGTCGACCCTCAACCAACCCAGGTGTTTATCCTCATTTTGTAGCTGTTCAATAAATGGGCACCTGTCTTTGGCTGGGATATGTGTGTGTGTGTGTGTGTGTCTTTATACATAAGCTTAACTGACGTGTTACATGTATACTAGGTTAAGGGATGGGCAACACGAGCGTATACGTCTTCACGTGTAACTCACAAAAGTAACCACCTACAAATCGTGATGACACACGGTTCCTCGGCTTGTAACACACTAAAGACAAAATTATGTAGAGGAAGGTTGTAGAAGAAAATATGGCCACATTCACGAGCCGCTTGTCCACAATATGTAGAGGAAGGCTGTAGAGGAAAATATGGCACATTCACGAGCCGCTTGTCCACAATATGTAGAGGAAGGCTGTAGAGGAAAATATGGCCACATTCACGAGCCGCTTGTCCACAACATGACACGAGTGCAACAATTAAGAACAGACACATCTCCACACATTGATGGATGCAAACCACCAAGTATAGAAGCAATGGTGTTCCATCTCTTTTATACAGGATCCGGCCACAAGATCTGATACGCTCAGGAAATGGTTGAGTAACAGGGACGCTAATGCTCCCGTCCATCTCTTGGAAGGACAGATATACACGTCCATATCTGTCGGGAGACCATCACTATCGAACCGCCGCTCACGCTTTCATAAACAGGAAGAACTTCTGGGTTGTAGATGGTGCTCATGCTAATACCAACCCACCCGAGCACTTCATATGGCCAGATGTTGCCATCAACCCTGAGGCTGATGATCAGGACGACTTGTGTGGACTGAGGGAAGGTCTGTGTAACCCTGGTATGGTGGAGTGTAGCGATGGATTATGGAATGGACTGTCAGTAGAGACAGAGGGGAGGTGGATTATGGAATGGACTGTCAGTAGAGACAGAGGGGAGGTGGATTATGGAATGGACTGTCAGTAGAGACAGAGGGGAGGTGGATTATGGAATGGACTGCCAGTAGAGATAGGGAGGAAGCGGATTATGAGAGAAGGTCTTCTGTACGTTTGATGAGAAAGGATTCCATGAAGAGATCTGAGACTAGCCCGCCACACACATGATAAGATGAGAAAATACAGTTTTCCCTCCAGCTGGGAGGGAGGGAGGGAGGGAAGGAAGGAGGGAGAAGGTAGGGGTTCGCTTTACTGGCACGGGTTTTCCAGAGGCACTGTGATGGATGAGTGGAGGAGTCGCTGGAGAGTAAAGTCGGCCTGTAGGGATAGACCGTAGAGCCGGCCTGTGGGGATAGATTGTGGGGATAGACTGTGGGATAGACTGTTGGATAGACTGTTCGGATAGACTGTAAGGACGGACTGTAGAGCCAGCCTGTGGGGATAGACTGTTGTGCCAGGGAGTGACGAGGGACCCCAGTTTGAGACTGCAGGACGTGACTATGAAAAATTATTCTATGCATGAGTTGTGAGGTGATTGTGCAGATTATGAAGGTAAACTGATATTAGGGGTTTGAGAATAAATGGGAGAAATACAGTGAGGAGAGTATGATAACAGTAAGGAGAATATGATAACAGTGAGGAGAATATAGTGATAATGAGGAGAATATGATAACAGTGAGGACTTTATGATAGTAGCGAGGATTGTGTCCAGAAGTGAGGACGGTATGATGGTAGTGACAAGTTCACTTAAAGTCAGCATCTGTGTGGGATACATATGCACCTCTCACTGGGCGATCATATATATATATATATATATATATATATATATATATATATATATATATATATATATATATATATATATATATATATATCCCTGGGGATAGGGGATTAAGAATACTTCCCACGTATTCCCTGCGTGTCGTAGAAGGCGACTAAAAGGGGAGGGAGCGGGGGGCTGGAAATCCTCCCCTCTCGTTTTTTTTTTTTTTTTATTTTCCAAAAGAAGGAACAGAGGGGGCCAGGTGAGGATATTCCGAAAAAGGCCCAGTCCTCTGTTCTTAACGCTACCTCGCTAACGCGGGAAAATGGCGAATAGTTCGAAAAAAAAAAAAAAAATATATATATATATATATATATATATATATATATATATATATATATATATATATATATATATATATATATATATATATACGTTATCTAATAAGAGGCAGTAAGCACATGGCATATGTGGCCCACACAGCTGCTCAATTTAACTGGACACTATTGAGCGCCTCACCAACTCTGAAAGCCTTTTCAAGATACACACATGTAACTATACATGAAGCCATTCACAGCACTTGCATCCTCACACCTGTGATACAGCTGTATCCATACATCATCATTTACAGCTGATGTAACTACTGAGGTACAGCATAAAATGAACAAATTTCGAACTGAATGGGATCAGCTAACTTGCTAATGAGACACATTTAGAACCAAACAGATTATCATGACAAGAGGTGGTACACTATATGTAGTGGATGGTCAAGACGAACTACACACGTTATACAGCTGTACAGGCAACATACTTGGTTCCTGAACCCAACAAACCTAGAAATGGCTAGAAAACCTCCGCAATATACCAAAAATTATCTTGAATATGCAAAATCTTCATCATTTTCTTCTTCTTCGCCTTCTTCTTCTACTTCTTCTACCTCTTCATCACCATCTTCCTTTTTTTTCTTATTATTATCATTATTATCAGTATCATTACTATCACTATTATTATCATTATCACTATTATCATTATCATTATTATCATTATTACTATCCCCATTATCATTATTATCATTATCACAATTAACATTATTATCATTATCATTATTATCATTATTATTCTGTTTGCAGTTCGTAACGATATTTCAATAACAGGTCATTACAAAGCTGCTTCAGACAATCATTAATGCCCAATAATCTACGTACCATTGTTATGTTCCTCCTTGCCTGACTGCATCACAATCTTATACACGAATCATACAAACAGAAAAACGTCATAGAAAACGTTAATTCAAAGGTTCAAATGTCGGTGAATGTAGCCCGACTCTGAAGCCTTGATGAGGCCTGACGGGCTTCCAGCCCAGACAACCAACCTTCCGACCAACCAACCAACCAACCAACCAACCGACCAGACAACCAACCTTCCGACCAACCAACCAACCAACCGACCAGACAACCAACCTTCCGACCAACCAACCAACCAACCAACAGAAATAAGTAATAAGAATGTTGGAGGGACGGACGTGTCAAGATGCTTACACACAAGACTGGGGATGATACAGATGTGATGACATCATCCCTACGTGACTTTAATTTGCAAAAGAAAGAAAATTTATTGTATAACGTGTTTCGTTGGACGAACCTCTCTCTCTCTCTCTCTCTCTCTCTCTCTCTCTCTCTCTCTCTCTCTCTCTCTCTCTCTCTCTCTCAAGGTAAGCGTCCCATAAGATAACAGTCACTGATGAGGACAACCTGGCAAAACTTTCTTGCAAACCTGTAGACAAAAATAACGTTTGTTTGTATATCAAACCACAAGAGGCTTAAAACATGGCCTCAGACGAGCTGCACACGTACGTGGCCCCAGACCTGCACACGTACATGGCCCCAGACCTGCACACGTACATGGTCGTAGATTACAGTCAGATGAAAGATCGTGTTGACGAACTATAAAAAGGTAGAGGAAAAAGGGTTCTCGACTTCGTTATAGCGGCAGAATGACACTCATGTGACAACGTTACGTCATGCAGGACGTGGTCTACACATAGTGAACTCTACATTACCTTCTGGTAACACCAGAAAACTGACTAAAAATAATCAGTAAATCATTTTTTTGATCACCAAATTACTTCTTCAGGTCAGGAGAGAAAACGATATCAATATTTTCCGTATCAAGTTTATCTCTACTGATTACGATATACTTAACATCACGTGTGTTGTTATGTTGCTGAAATATAAATGTTTACAAAATGGCGGAAGCAATTTCACTTCTGTGAACGTAAAACTCTCACGGAATATTCTCATAACTTGAGGCTCCAGTACGTAGCAAATTATGATAAATGACTCGAGATTCCCGTCCTAAATACCCAGTGAGCAGTCCGCCTCTGTTAAGAGATTGTGTATACTGGAGCCCTGAGGATGAACCCCCCTGGGAGGCGGTATGGCCTGAGCTCCACCGAAGAGAAATGCGGCTTTAAACATTCTCCTTCTCTGCATCACTAGAATAGAGATACGGTTTATGGTTTAGAGATATGGTTTAGCGTTCTGTGTGTGTGTGTGTAACACTAGCATATTTCACCTTGTGAATATTTGGAAATAATCAGAGTTTACCAATAAGAAATGAGACATAAGATCCTGCAAACAGGGAGAGGTCAAGTACCAGAGTAAAGCCAACATCAACCCCTACATGAACTACCAGACATGATGTAACCTGATCACCCATAGTTAGTGTTACCCTCTGGTGCCTCCCTACCTTCCACTACCTGGATCTCTCTATGTGCCGGTACCTGCCCACTACCAGACACCGTCACTCTCTCTCCCCAGTACCTGCCTCGTCCTTCATTACCCAGTAGATCATGCATCACCCACCCACCCAGTACCAACCTCTGCCTTCATTTCCCAGTACACAGCACTGCCACCAGTCCTTCCCAGCTCCCACTCAACAAAACGCTCCAGCCACGTCACTGTGGATACTGACATATATACCAATCAAATCTAACCTTGCATTTCTTAATTATACATTCGTGCCACAATAAGCTGACTTATTGATCGAATTATGAGAACATAATTACTTGGTAAACAGGAGTTTTGGAACAATTCCTCGTCTACAAAGGGTAAATTATTACCATTAAAAAGTCGTGAAGTTCTCATGTTGTTTGTGTTCAACATGGCTTCAACAAGTGACCGAAGCCGTTCGTTTGCCTCGCCTGTGAACCTCTGAATCCGCACCGGAGTCTGTCATCATCCATCATTAGTCACGTATGTCCGCAGACTGGAGCCACCAATCATGTCGAGTAATTAGACGACGGAGTTTGAATGGCAGATTGATTGGGTTCTGGGTTTGTGTGTCTTTGAAGAATCGGGCACCGGTTCCGGACACTTTCGGGCGCGGTTCTCCAGGGACTCGAAGACTCGAACTCACGATAAATTGTTATGGGGTTGTTGAACATACCCGGCAGCCACATACTGACCGCTCGGTCTGCCACATTCATCGTGTTGGTCAGCGGAGGAAGCTATCACTACGACAACTGGTGATATTGCAAAGATGTAACACTTAACACTTACTTGTCTCTGGCCTAGTCTACTTTTACAGACATGTGAGATATTCAAAGTTATAAAGTAACAATACTTGTGAAAACTACATGAACACACAGTAGCGCACAGCCCTGGGGTACGTAACTAAAGAAAATAAAACAACACCTGTGATTAAACGACTTCAATGTAATTACAGCAGAGAAATGTATTCTACCACATCCCTCGGTTCCATAGTATGAGAGCAGTGCAAATAACACAAAAACGTCCCATGTTTGCGACTCTCATAATGACCGTCTCTTGTTTGCCACAAAAATCGTTAGTTCTCTGTAACATTTATGCATAGAAACATACATACAAAAGAATACAAAAGGAATTTAAATCGCCACGGAACATTTCCATATAGATATCAGGCTTGCATTTTCTACAGCAAGGAGAGCATGATGACAGACAGTATTGCTCGTCGGAAAAAAATTATATATCGTTTCGGTCATTTATTTTCCGCCGCTGCAGAAGACGAGGCGAGCGTAAGTTAAAGTACTTAGGATGATTTCCTCCACACATGAGCATCAACACAGATATACCTCCTCACACCCATAACCCCACCACCCACCGTCATGCCTGGCTTAGGTGAGATTATTATGAAGCGGGTGAGGGACTAACGAGATAAAGACATTCATGAATATGCAGATTGCTTGGAGGGGACCCTGCAACTGAAGAGTCTCCAAGTACGACTCATGTAATGACCCAGTATTGTTAGCAGTGTCAGGTTGCTGTGGTAGGTGGACACTACACCATGACAGTGAGATGTGAAGCTTCTACGTCAGCTGACAACTTAGTGCAGATGTTGTGAATGATGTGGATGGAGACGTTACTCTCACTTGAAGAATCAGTTGAGTAAACAAATGATAAAATACGAAACATTCGTGTTAAGCAGCTTCCCCGGTCATGACTTGTGTACTGAAGTAATGTCTGAGGTTGTATGTACCTGAGGCGAACTATGGACCTGGAACAAGAATAACACTGATAGACAGATAAATAGATGGAACAAGTTTCTCCAAGATGGTTCATGACGCCGTAACCAGTCAACCCACAGAGAATAACATTTCACAACTTGTGAGGATTAACAAATGTTGTTTTCAGAGAATCTAAAATGCGTCAGACGGGTGCACTACCAGGCACTTAGGCATATCATGATTATCTTCAGATACAGATAAAGTGTAGGACGATGCCCTCCATAGAGAGTATACAAATGTTACTGTTTACCTACAGTTTGCTGTACACCAAACGATCTGACAACTTCAGCGTAAAGTGAAACTAACTGCAATACAAAGCAACATGTCGGCTCTGAAGATACATCAGTAAACATGACACGTTTTCAAAGTACAACTGAAACCATATCTCGTGTAGGTCGACGCTGCCACCATCCATAGACTCGTCCCTCGCGAGCTCACGTGTGTCATCCTCAGACACCTACCATGGAATTCTCACGTCATCTACCGTACACCTGGTAGTCCAGGGGTCACATCATTAAGGGTCAGGTCGTCATACCTAAAGGTCGTCATCCACTCGTGATAAATAGGTTGGTAACACACAGTTTCACCAGACTATTGTTGCCAGCAGCCAACAAAAACTTGCTCTTTCAGTCCAGGTTGATTCATTAAGTCCACCTCAGGAAACACGTCAAGCTTTTTCTTGACTCCACCAAGCACGATGATAATACGAAGCTGAAGCTCTTCAACCTTACATGTCGACCTTACATACTGCCACGATGATGACGCACACCCCATACGGCATGATTATCTCACCACCACCATGGATGCTCACCATCCCTTCCTCCCTGAGGTATGTGTCAGACTACACCCACCTGACGTGTCCTGGGTCACACCCACCTTATGTGTCCTGGGTCACATCCGACATTAAGAGAATAGCGACGCAGCGAGACCTGGCCCACAACCACAATAAGACCCACCTGAACAAGGCTCTTCATAACAGAGTAATTTGTGTAGTTAAGACCAAGAGGACATCTTGCTTCTACACCAAACCATGACACCAGAAGAGCCCAACAATCGCCAGTGGTGTGGGAAACTTGTGGAAGTGGGCGGTTTGAGCGAGCACATTCCCTCCTTCCTCTACCACACTGATCACCTCTCATGAAGGAGCGGCTAACCTGACTACGCTCACTGCAGCACCGTCACCTACCAGACACTCCCTCACCTTGACGCCTCCTGCCACCCAGCCCCGGACACAGTACATGATGAGTCTCGACTCACCAAACAGCTACACACACCCGGGGACAACCGCTCAACTACACCCAGGACTTACCTAGGAAACTCCATGATGGGTTTTCCCCTGAACCATCCGCCATGAGTGCCTCTCTACATCACTCAAAATGTCCCATTGATTACAATTGTTCATACATTTTCCCCCCTACAGTCAAGAGGCCCACAAACGTTCACTAGGTTACCACCCACTGACATCATCATCCCCTATGCCCACCTTACTCCGTGAAAGTCCTGTTTATGAACCTA
This sequence comes from Panulirus ornatus, assembly GCF_036320965.1. Taxonomy (NCBI): domain Eukaryota; kingdom Metazoa; phylum Arthropoda; class Malacostraca; order Decapoda; family Palinuridae; genus Panulirus; species Panulirus ornatus. Next base: position 1,101,721 of record NC_092238.1, read on the forward strand.
GACAGGCACAGTAAGGTCCACAGATCCTCAGCTGTTAGGAATACAAATAGACCTCTGCCATCCACTGTCACCTCAGCTTTGAAGGTTTTCCCTATCCCACTGCAAGGTGAGGCGAGACCTTTGAGGCTGCCACCTTCAATGACTTTACCAAACTTTTTGTCCAAGTCAACCATGACGTAATCATCAAGTCAACCATGACGTAATCATCAAGTCAACCATGACGTAATCATCAACAAAACTAACAACGCTCGAGTGTGGAGACTCCACATTCCACGACTTGCAGAACTGCCTCAAGGAAGGTCGTCAGGGAGCCGCCTCCCCAGAGGCCATCTCCAACTTCCAGTTCCTCACCTGTAGCGTCTCACAAACACACAATAGAACTATTGTGTTTCCTCTTCTTTATAATCGATGCCCAGACAACAGCTTCCCCACCTACATCGCCCTCCACAACACCCTTAATAGACTCCACAGATGGACCATAACCAATCACTTTGCCATCAACCAAACCCAGTACACATTTCAGCCGTATCTCCAAAACTGGTATACACTTACTATCTCATTCGGCCCCAGTCACCTCAAGGTTGTCCAGTCGACCAAGCTTCCAACATCCCCTACTGTTTCACTGGATCCCAGGCCTCTCCAGGCATCTCTGTGTAACCCTGGACGATAAGTCAAGCAGGAAGCAACACATCAGCATTATCATCAGATCCGCCAGCTTCTTCCCCAAAACGTCTGCGCCTCCCCCACCTATTCTTCCCAGTCCATCACACAACAGAAACAACAAAAAAGCAACAAAAAAGGGCATGAGAAATCGTCCTCCATCTCCACGACCATCATCACATGGACCTCATCCAGCACTTGGGGAAGAAGCTACTGAGCCACTCCCGCCACCGTCATCTACTGACACAGACTCATGCAGGAGGGTGAAAAGCATGCACGGGATAGATTGAAATGGAATGGTGTGCTGTACAGGGGTCGACTTTCTGTCAATGAACTGAAGCAGAGTATGTGAAACGTCCGGGATACACACAATGGTAAGGTCTTTGAGGTCTGGTTAGCGGCTAGGGAACTGCGGTTTCGATGCATTACACATGACAGCTAGAGAATGGACGTGAGCGGATGTGGCCTTTCGTCTGTTCCTGTCGCTACCTCGCTAACGCAATACACAGCGATCAAGTATCAAAGAAAATTATTCTGTATATATATATATATATATATATATATATATATATATATATATATATATATATATATATATATATAAAATGTGTGTGTGTGTGTGTGTGTGTGTGTGTGTGTGAATTAGTGACTATGAACTAGTTGGCAATGAAAACACACACAGACACACACACACACACACACACACACAGTATGTACAGAAAGCCAGTATAAAAGCTAGATAATTCACAAGTCCTCCTAGAATTCTAGCCACAGAAATAGATGTCAACACGAGGGAGCTCAGGCGGACCCATGAAGGAGAACACAGAGCTAAACCAGTCAGGGTGTGCGGACGTGGGGCTACCACGTGGTCCTACACTGAAACAACCTGACCCGAAGCTGGCAACACTCCCCCCCCCCCTCCCCCCACCATCACAGAGGAAATTATCTTTCACTAAATAAACTTTGATGATTCTCAATGAGGGGGAGATACTCATAAACCCGCCTCATAACTCTGCAGCCCGTGTTGTTGTGAGTGAACCCCTCAGTTGGCTTGCCTGTGTTAGTGGGACGACATATATATATATATATATATATATATATATATATATATATATATATATATATATATATATATATATATATATACGTATACATTCATGGATACCTGGTGTGTGTGTGTGTGTGTGTGTGTGTGTGTGTGTGTGTTTACACTAAGGAATAAAGACAGGGTACATATATACAAGGTTAAGAAATGGGCCAGCACGAGTGTACAACTCTCCCCGTAACGTACAAATTATAATCACAAATGGTCATCACATACATACATATACATATATACATACATACATACATACATACATATATGTACACACAATGAACAAATGTTAGGAGTGTGTGAGAATGGGGACTCATGTACAAATGTAATGTTCACTATATTGTACAAACAGTTCATGACATTTAACATGAACAACAAATAACTCTCTTATGAACGACCAACATACACTTCTCTGAACGTTCTATAGTTATGCGGGATTTACTAAAGTGTTCTACACTTATATTCTACACAGTTCTACAGTTATGATCTCTAATGAGTTCTACAGTTATGATCTCTAATGAGTTCTACAGTTATGATCTCTAATGAGTTCTACAGTGATGATCTCTAATGAGTTCTACAGTTATGATCTCTAATGAGTTCTACAGTTATGATCTCTAATGAGTTCTACAGTTATGATCTCTAATGAGTTCTACAGTTATGATCTCTAATGAGTTCTACAGTTATGATCTCTAATGAGTTCTACAGTTATGATCTCTAATGAGTTCTACAGTTATGATCTCTAATGAGTTCTACAGTTATGATCTCTAATGAGTTCTACAGTTATGATCTCTAATGAGTTCTACAGTTATGATCTCTAATGAGTTCTACAGTTATGATCTCTAATGAGTTCTACAGTTATGATCTCTAATGAGTTCTACAGTTATGATCTCTAATGAGTTCTACAGTTATGATCTCTAATGAGTTCTACAGTTATGATCTCTAATGAGTTCTACAGTGATGATCTCTAATGAGTTCTACAGTTATGATCTCTAATGAGTTCTACAGTTATGATCTCTAATGAGTTCTACAGTTATGATCTCTAATGAGTTCTACAGTTATGATCTCTAATGAGTTCTACAGTTATGATCTCTAATGAGTTCTACAGTTATGATCTCTAATGAGTTCTACAGTTATGATCTCTAATGAGTTCTACAGTTATGATCTCTAATGAGTTCTACAGTTATGATCTCTAATGAGTTCTACAGTTATGATCTCTAATGAGTTCTACAGTTATGATCTCTAATGAGTTCTACAGTTATGATCTCTAATGAGTTCTACAGTTATGATCTCTAATGAGTTCTACAGTTATGATCTCTAATGAGTTCTACAGTTATGATCTCTAATGAGTTCTACAGTGATGATCTCTAATGAGTTCTACAGTTATGATCTCTAATGAGTTCTACAGTTATGATCTCTAATGAGTTCTACAGTTATGATCTCTAATGAGTTCTACAGTTATGATCTCTAATGAGTTCTACAGTGATGATCTCTAATGAGTTCTACAGTTATGATCTCTAATGAGTTCTACAGTTATGATCTCTAATGAGTTCTACAGTTATGATCTCTAATGAGTTCTACAGTTATGATCTCTAATGAGTTCTACAGTGATGATCTCTAATGAGTTCTACAGTTATGATCTCTAATGAGTTCTACAGTTATGATCTCTAATGAGTTCTACAGTTATGATCTCTAATGAGTTCTACAGTGATGATCTCTAATGAGTTCTACAGTTATGATCTCTAATGAGTTCTACAGTTATGATCTCTAATGAGTTCTACAGTTATGATCTCTAATGAGTTCTACAGTTATGATCTCTAATGAGTTCTACAGTGATGATCTCTAATGAGTTCTACAGTTATGATCTCTAATGAGTTCTACAGTTATGATCTCTAATGAGTTCTACAGTGATGATCTCTAATGAGTTCTACAGTTATGATCTCTAATGAGTTCTACAGTTATGATCTCTAATGAGTTCTACAGTTATGATCTCTAATGAGTTCTACAGTTATGATCTCTAATGAGTTCTACAGTTATGATCTCTAATGAGTTCTACAGTTATGATCTCTAATGAGTTCTACAGTTATGATCTCTAATGAGTTCTACAGTTATGATCTCTAATGAGTTCTACAGTGATGATCTCTAATGAGTTCTACAGTTATGATCTCTAATGAGTTCTACAGTTATGATCTCTAATGAGTTCTACAGTTATGATCTCTAATGAGTTCTACAGTTATGATCTCTAATGAGTTCTACAGTTATGATCTCTAATGAGTTCTACAGTTATGATCTCTAATGAGTTCTACAGTTATGATCTCTAATGAGTTCTACAGTTATGATCTCTAATGAGTTCTACAGTTATGATCTCTAATGAGTTCTACAGTTATGATCTCTAATGAGTTCTACAGTTATGATCTCTAATGAGTTCTACAGTTATGATCTCTAATGAGTTCTACAGTTATGATCTCTAATGAGTTCTACAGTTATGATCTCTAATGAGTTCTACAGTTATGATCTCTAATGAGTTCTACAGTTATGATCTCTAATGAGTTCTACAGTTATGATCTCTAATGAGTTCTACAGTTATGATCTCTAATGAGTTCTACAGTTATGATCTCTAATGAGTTCTACAGTTATGATCTCTAATGAGTTCTACAGTTATGATCTCTAATGAGTTCTACAGTTATGATCTCTAATGAGTTCTACAGTTATGATCTCTAATGAGTTCTACAGTTATGATCTCTAATGAGTTCTACAGTTATGATCTCTAATGAGTTCTACAGTTATGATCTCTAATGAGTTCTACAGTTATATTTTTGAGTTCTATGTTTTGCACCAGACAGATTTATTCTTGAGCACCAATTCTTTGTTCCTGTGTTCGTAAACACCAAATATTTTCTCTCTTTGAGTTTAATCAATAAGTTGGTCGACGCCCAACACAGCTCTCGTCTTTAACTCTTATCACAAAAAAACAGCAGTTCGCGGATTCAGCGGCCACACTGGTAGTTTTCGAGGTATTTTAACTCCCGAATGAGGCAGAAAAAAGTTGCCAAGTGCAATATTAATGAAGCTGTTGTTGTTGTTGTTGTTGTTGTTGTTGTTGCGAGGGGAATGAAAGCAGCAGAGTCGTGTGTTGCCCGCGACTATTATGGATTCATCAAGAACAGAGTCTTTAACAACAACTGACGATGTACAAACACACCCAGCTCCTCTGTCCACACCATCAATCCTCTCTCTCTCTCTCTCTCTCTCTCTCTCTCTCTCTCTCTCTCTCTCTCTCTCTCTCTCTTTCTCTCCATACCCTCACCAGAACATTGTACTTGAGCGTCATCCTTCACCTGAGGTCCTCGTGTTGATGTATCACTCACAGATGTAAGTCAGCAGCCTGGAGCAGATCCCTCACTTCCCGGACCCACAACCCACCCACACAACAGGTGGAACCCCACCAGTGTAAACCTCCTTCCCTGTACAACACAAACAGGTAATTACAAATGCGTATCTTATGATACACAAGTACAACACGTGTGTAACAATCTCCTCGTAACACACAACTAAGAATCACACACATCAGGCAGGATCAAGGTGGAGAAACCGTCCATGGTCAGGATACCCTAGTGGGAGGGTACAAAGATCACGTCAGAGGAGCCTTCTTGAAACACCTGAGGAACCTAGAGGTCACCAGCGGAGTGCCCCACGGCTGTGTTCTGGGACCGTTACTCTTCTTGATCCTGGTGGATGACTTGCGGATGATGCAAGGGTCATGAGGGAGGCGAACAGCCAGCAGGTAAGGGTCATCTTACACGAGGATATAAACAGACTCCAGAACCAAGAGAGAAGACACAGGCAGAGTAACAATGATGGTAAAAAATTTAGACAGCTGTGTTTAAAAGAAAAACCAAAGGCCTTACATTTGCCCGTCGTGGAAGAAAGGAGAGTGAGTGGGTCACCTGCTCACAACCTTTACGTTTTGAAATCGGATTTCTGAAGTGGACAGTGTGAATAGCAACATAAGAATGATGGATGGATGGAATCAAATGATCGAGGAAGTGGTAAGTGGGGACACCTTGTAGAAGTTGTATAACGGTAGAAAAAGTTCAAGAGATGGGGCCCCATATGAGCAAAACTTCCTTCCTGGAATTACAAATAGGTAAAACAGGTATACATACACCAGTGGTATCCCTATCGGCTGAGAATCCTACACGCAGTGAACCAGCTGTGTGCAGATGGCTCAATTGTAGTTTCGTCTCTTTCCAAACATTCATTATTCCTGTTGTAAAGTAATAAGGATTCCTGTTCAACAGACAACTAATGTCTTGCTAAACAGGAATGGTTTCTCTTCAACAGGTAACAGATCTCTTGCTAAACAGGATGAGATGAGCAAAGACAAACAACATACACGAGTTCCTTACCTTTCTCTGTGTTGCTTGTTGCTTTCTCCTGCTGTTAATAATTCCTTGTTACTCCAGGTTGTTGAGCTGGCTCAGGGGCAGGTTTTTGTGGTATGAGTCGACCCCTCGATGCAGACCACTCCACTAGACACACTCACACACGCCCCCAACTCACGTTAAGAGAGAGAGGGACTAACTACTTCGATGATCACCTTCCACTTGGATACGTATTTTCCTCGACCATTATTTCAGATGTGGTTTCTTAACTCATGTGAGGATTATTTTCCACCTTTCTTTTTCCAGCTTCTGTCACCGAGATGTCTGGTAGGTTTTTAAGATGCAGCCAACGTCACGTTCATCTGTGTAACGAGGACATCATGAGGGTGTGTGCACAAGGTAGGTAGGCAGCGACACGCTCTAATAACACATCATCAGTCGAGCCTGCTGTGTCTTCCTCAGCTTCCAACGTGAGCCATCGACGGTGAATCTTGACTCACCGACGCACAAATGTTCTTGTGTCACAATCACAGATCCTGACCACGACGAGTCCTTAACTTGGTCCTCAGTTAGCGGGAAATATGGGCGACCTCCTCACACGTAGGACTTGAGGTCTTCACACACACGGCTAATATGCTAGACAGCAGGAACACAGGGGTCATTATAAGCCCATATGGTAGGCTTCACCTGCCCTCTATGTCGCTATACAAATAGTAGCGATCTACACACACACACACACACACACACATACACACACACACACACACACATACACAGGATACGACGCAGAACACAAGAACACACAGACAGCGAGTCGCTGTTGCTTCAACACTTGAAACAAAACTCCCGACAAGATGAAAAACAAACTTTTTCTTCTTTTCGCATAAGTTTTCGGACACAATTCAATACGTCAGCACACCTTTTTCTATATATATTTTCCTTGTTACTTATACAATAATCATAGCACAGAAACACTACACGGCAACACTGGACAACATCTGGTAGTTACGGGTTGTATTTCCACTAAAGCACAACACAAAATCGATGGCATAAGTCGGTGTTATCTTCCCTGCACCACAGATCAAGACCAGATGCCCTCTGGCCCCACTGAGGCATCCTCAATGGGCCACTTGGCACACTCCAGGGACACCCTCCGCCACTTGCAGATATCTGTGGCACCTGATTGGCTCAAAGGAGGACTGATTACGTCACAGAACGAGGCGTGACTTTTCTAGGGGTCAAGTGACCAAGGATCATGTCTGGGCCCGTCCGTCGTGGTGGGCAGGTGTGGAGCCAGCACTACGCCTACACACCTGCTGGGGCGTCCGCGCGCTCACACTTCTGCAATAGAATAACAGACGCATTAGTGAACATGTCTCTGGTGTCGGTCAGTTGGCAGAACACCTTGAGTGTCCTCTCTTACGAATGTCTTTTTATGTAGGCAGTAAACATGACAACGAATGTGTACCTTCATTAACCACAATACACCACATAAATGTCTATGGCAGGCACGTATGAACCACATATGTACCTACGTTAATAGTATTACATACACGAACACCTAAGTACACCTGACTACCTTGTCGCACAGCTGCGCACCACGTCATACGTTATATAACCTGTACCCCCGCGCGCAGCCTAGCCTATGTATGACCAGGCCTTCCTGCTGGAGGATACGCCGTCTGTCTGCCAGGATGTTGACTGCTGAACTCTTCTTTTATCATATGATGTGCAACCTCAGCTGCTCCTGTGTGACTCAGCGTCGACCACAACCAACACTGTCACTATGACACACAACCAACACTGTCACTATGACACACAACCAACACTGTCACTATGACACATAACCAACACTGTCAGTATGGAACTCAAGCAACAGTCTGTGAGACAGCCAATATAACATGATATTTTAAAAGTATAAAAATCTCTATTACTTTCCTGAAACTTTAATGATTTTTCTGTAATTTAAATTACAAAGAAATGTCATGACTTTTATATGTAAAAGTTCACATACCTTCGTACACTTCCACGGCTGAAAGTTCATAATAAGTTCTTACAACCAAAAGGTCTTCAGCTACAATGGCGTAATTTCGTAAACAGTCATGTGTAACTGTCATCCTTCCTAGTGTAAATATTCCCTAAATATTCCTATGACACGATTGCTTTCACTAACATCATAAACCTTGTGTCTTACGCTATGGTCATCACATACGTCACAGGAAAATATTTATATCCGGTGGCAAATTGACAGTTCATGGTCACACTTCATTACTGCAATGATAAACACTATCAGTTATAAACTGTCTGGAACTGCGACTCATCACTGCCTTTATCTCACCTGCTCGACTATCTGGACAAGAATTACATTTGCCCTCTCGCAGGGGAGATAAATGTGTGTCCTATGTTACTACACATCTTGATGACGTTCAACATTGTACACATTATCACACATAAGCCACAATAATACTCTCAAAATATCCTACCGTCTTGATTTCCCGGGAGTCATTCAGTAATTACCCAGAACTGATACTGGCCAGTCCACCGCGTCTCGTGATTACACTGTGCACGCTGGCAACTCAAGTGTGGCACGTTGTGACGTTGGTTTCTTTCCTACACGGCTCAGCTTTGGAAGTGTCAACTGTCTCTCGTGTTTTGTAACACCTACCATCACATGCTTTTCAAAAGGCCGATTTTCATTATATTTCAAAATTCTTAGTTTATCTTTCTTTTTCTCTCCTTACTTCTGTAAAGCTTCACCCCTTTTTTTTTATATCTGTCCGTGCCTGGAGCCTTCGACATAAGATTATATATAAATATTCCCTAACAAAACTTTCAAAGTCTCTCATGAGACGGGTGCATGAAATAACCTGATCTAACTATTACATAAAGAAGGTGATATATTTACACAGGTGATGCAAGTTAAGGGGATATCGTAAATGTAAACATTCAAGACGTAAAATAGTCTGAGGCAACAATATGTCCGGTAAATCAGGCACTTACATCAACGTCGACATTTTACAATGAATGATCAGGACATTTGCTGAGTACCATGACTGAGGCAGACGTCTGCTCTGCCACACGAATGAGACGGACGTCAGCAATCAGCAAGTTGGCTCAAGACATTCTACATTCCCTACCGGGAACAACACCTGCCACCACCTACAACTGTGGCTCCCACAGCTGGCGGCACAGCGGGAGGCTGCCACACACCTACATGAAGCCTCCTGACACCACCAGATGATGCACACCTGGCACATACATGCAGGAGTTCTCAAGATAGAAAATTCAGGTTCCACCAATACCTTTCCCGGGCCTCCAATACCCTCCCCGTGCCACCAATACCCTCCCCGTGCCTCCAATACCCTCCCCGTGCCACCAATACCCTCCCCGTGCCTCCAATACCGTCCCCGTGCCACCAATACCCTCCCCGTGCCACCAATACCCTCCCCGTGCCACCAATACCCTCCCCGTGCCTCCAATACCCTCCCCGTGCCTCCAATACCCTCCCCGTGCTACCAATACCCTCCCCGTGCTACCAATACCCTCCCCGTGCCTCCAATACCCTCCCCGTGCCACCAATACCCTCCCCGTGCCACCAATACCCTCCCCGTGCCTCCAATACCGTCCCCGTGCCACCAATACCCTCCCCGTGCCACCAATACCCTCCCCGTGCCACCAATACCCTCCCCGTGCCACCAATACCCTCCCCGTGCCTCCAATACCCTCCCCGTGCTACCAATACCCTCCCCGTGCCTCCAATACCCTCCCCGTACCACCAATACCCTTCCCGTGCCACCAATACCCTCCCCGTGCCACCAATACCCTCCCCGTGCCTCCAATACCCTCCCCGTGCCACCAATACCCTCCCCGTGCCACCAATACCCTCCCCGTGCCACCAATACCCTCCCCGTGCCACCAATACCCTCCCCGTGCTACCAATACCCTCCCCGTGCCTCCAATACCCTCCCCGTGCCACCAATACCCTTCCCGTGCCACCAATACCCTCCCCGTGCCACCAATACCCTCCCCGTGCTACCAATACCCTCCCCGTACCACCAATACCCTCCCCGTGCCACCAATACCCTCCCCGTACCACCAATACCCTCCCCGTGCCACCAATACCCTCCCCGTGCCACCAATACCCTCCCCGTGCCACCAATACCCTCCCCGTTACACCAGCGCTGTCCCCACGCTACCTACAACACACTCCCCTCACCCCGTCTCTCATCTGTCATTCCACGCATCGCTCGCCTCCCAAACTAACTTCATCCCCGTGACTTTTCCCTTCTTTATATATCCTGCAGAACTGGACGTATACAACAGAGAGAGAGAGAGAGAGAGAGAGAGAGAGAGAGAGAGAGAGAGAGAGAGAGAGAGAGAGAGAGAGAGAGAGAGAGAGACTCAAAATGCATAAAAAACTTGCTTCAACCAAGAGAGTATGAGAGCGTCAGTGTCGTGTGCTACAGCAGTGATGTACACCGACTCTTGCAACTATTAAGTTGTGTGCAGAAAAACAAATAAGTCTCACAAAACACATTTGAGGGTGCTAGGCTGCGGGTGTGAACAGTTTACGAGGACATCGAGAGAAGCACAACCTTCCTTCAGTTGGTCCGGGGACAACACAAGGTCCTCCAAGATCTAGGAGGACGAACCCTCTGGTCTCTGTGTAGTGGTCTGTTACAGCGGGTGTTGAGTATCCCAACCTGACCGTAACCGCTTTACAGGAACTTACATTGAGCGTACAAAGCTTAATTCAATGTACTAGTCATTAATCTAAGCGTCTGGTTAAGCTGAGGTTTCTAACAACTCTCTTACTTCCTATGTATGACGTTCTCGACGTCTTTACCACAGCTGATTCATGTGTTCAGCTTGAGTGGATCTCTGAGTGATGGCCTTTCATTACCGAGTCAAAATCTTTTAGTGATCAGATTTTCATTTATTTCTGACATCATGCAAAACATGCATCATGGATATCATGCAAAACATGCATCATGGATATACAAATTAAGGTAAGATGATACGCAGGATATAACACATACACACGATGCCCCAAGAGAGATGAAGTTCCCATAATATAAATGTGATGCTCCTGTCACATATACACATATATCTTAAGAATACATATAAAGTTATAAAAACACACGTCATCCCCGAGCTTTATATATGAAACAACCAAAATATACAAGTCAAGCTTCTGAGACCTACAGCAGCTCCCAGGATGTACATAAATACAGTTCGCGTTGAGAGGAAGTAAGTTACTACAGACGACACTACTGTAGGGAGCCATCCCAGGTCCCCTCCCACGTCCAAATGGACCTACGGCACTTTACGACTTTCTATACGGCCTCGTCTGACGCCCCTACTTTTAGCGTAGGCGAGAAGCCCCATAACCTAACGTGCCAAACATGTCTCAAGAACTGTTGGTCTGGCTGTCTGAGCTCAGAGCAGTTGCTTGCACTTGATACTTCAGTGTACATTAAAGTTCTTGCAACCAAGCACGAGTCTGGCTACTGCTTCCTACAGTTTGTGTGTGAAGACAAGCCAAGAGAGGATTAACAATTAGGATGCCTTCTTTCCTCTAACACTGACTCTAATGGAGTTCCATCCTTCCCTCTTTCCTCTTCCCCTTTTCCTATAACCTTCTGCCTTTACGAGTCGGGTCTGAAAACACCTAAAGAACACCGATTATTTCTTCATTCTTTTTCTCGTGCTACTCATGCCAGCTGGACTTATGAAGGCTCATGGCTTACTCGAGCGTAATATAATCAAGGTGGTCGCCTGTGACTGATGCTGGAGTGGCTTCACTACGTCTTCACACGTGCTACTCTACGTGGCCAGTTTAGTGAAGTTCAGTGAGTCTTAACTGCTCAGGATTACGTCAACTCAAGGTTTCCACGAGTGTTTACGTGTAATTTCTGGTCTCAAACCTTTAAACCCTTAAATAAGACGATAAGGCCCTTGATATGGCCCTGAAGGGTTAGTCAAAAGCCATATCATCATACCCAAGCGTCGTACAGTCTTCCTCAGGGGTCGTATCATGTCCCTGAAAGTCGTTTTGTCGTATTCACGGGTTTAACACCAAAAATCATCTTACAAGGACAACTGAGAGGCGAGTGTGACCCTGAAATCTGGACACACATTCCCCACAATCATGTAGTTTCTGCCTGGAGGGGTACGTGATGCCGCTCCAGGATGTCATCAAATTATATTAAGAAAATATGAAATATTGTGTTCAGAGTCGGATGCACGCACACGCGTTCCTACACGCATGACCACAACAATGACCTCGACCTTGATGTGGAGGGAACACGTGCTGATGTTTCTTGTAGGTGGTGAGGCGTTTACATCAAAAGAGTTTCCAAGTGTTTTCATTCACAGTGTCCAGATGTGAGGGTTTACAACAGCCAGGAATAACTCTTTACTAGGAGAGTTATCCAAGCTCCACTTCCCTCTTATATGTTAACCAGTAGGTTGTGACACTGAGTCATCTGTCACCTCATGTTGCTAACTGAAAATAATAATCTGAACACAGAAACACAAACACCAGCGATAACATCCTCCGATTATCTTGCATTTTATTTCTACTCAGGATTTTACCAGAAAACATCAGCTGCAGCTTTCCCGGGCTGTCTGGACAATCGCTCACTCATTTCGTAACACAGGATGAAATCAATACCTCCCGCCTCCAATATTCTGGTAAGAAAAGTAATAAAAGTAGTACTCATTCTCCCTGGCATTACATGAGCAGTCTAGTCTGTGTCTGATAGATACATGTATTCACATTATCTCCTCCGTCTTTCCCGTACGGGTACATAAACCTGTTTGATAACATTACCCAGGATGAACCAGTCATCCACACAGATGTAACGTGAGCAGTAGCCATGATTACGATGCTCGGAGCTCAGCACTGTACCCGAATTCGTTTTATTTTCTATCATGCCACAAGACCACTCACACAGGTGGTCTGTGTAGTGTCATTGTTAACATTGTTTCTCTCCTGAAGGTTCTCACTACTCAACCCATAATCACTTTCTCTCGTTTTCTACGTAAGTTCTCAGTAGCCAACTGTACATCGAAATCTTCGGCAGATCCTGTATCAAACATATGACTTGAACGTTTCGTTCTTATGTGTTGCTCAAAAACTGTCGTTGCTGACCATCGTGCCGGTGGTGAACACCAACATAAGAACTGGATGACACAAGGCATCATTATCTTGTTATGTTCACAACGTTTGACTCTGACTTATCTTGTGATGCTGTTTTTAGTAAGTTATAAGTGTAAGGAATAGCAGGGAACCACAGCACCCTGGGGAGCACAACTATGGGTGTTGTGTCGTCTGAACAACTACAACTTTGACGTATATTTCTTAAAAAACGAAATAAAATCCTAATTCCTAATTTTCCTTGTGTTTCGTCTTATACCCATCTTAGATGCTCACAATCCATGACCACATTTGTCGAAGGTTTTCGCGACGTGTGTGTATGCATAACATCAGCTGGTTTTTCTTCCAGTTTCCGGGATCTCATCATTACGCTCCACCAGCTGTGAAACGCATAATGCACCAGCTGTACATCCGGCCCATCTCAGGTTATATGTCGGCTGTCGCATCTTATATACTCACAAACACACACATAACGTTACGGTAACTGGCCTGTAGTGTTAGGCTGGTGACCTCCCTTTCCGTAGACATACTGTCCCAGGAGGTGTATGTGGTGTGGAGGGGACACAAGTAGCCGCTGGCTGCCTGACGTAATATCTACCATTACACACAAGATGATATATCTGGATTCAATTTTCTAAACATCTAAGTACTTTACGTGAGGCTCTCAGTGCCAGAAATGTCCAAGGTTTCATCAGCAGTTTCCACATATACTCTGGAATCATGACCCACTTGACATTTCTCAATAACGGAGAGATTTGAAATGTCGCTTTGAAAAGGATACAGCGTCTCTCTGTCATCATTTGTTATGGTTTGTTTCCCTCATGGTCACCAGTGAGTCTGTCATGGTGATCTTATCTACCAAGGAACACGAGGTTGATAATGTACGCCAGGGCCGTTGCTGGGGCCCGTCTTGTTTGGTTCGTACACAGTAAACAACCTGTTACCCGTCGTTCAGGAAAGACTCATTCAGTAACCGACGACTCGAATCTGAGCCGAAATCATTTCACTGTTGGTAATCAATCTTTGTAGGTCATTAAGCCGACACCAGGGCAGGTGTAGCCAGGTGAGCGTCTGCTGCTGGTCGGCAGTCAGTGTTACCATCAATTGGTCATGATTACAATCCCTGATGTTACAGGTTGTCCTTCCAACATGTCGTCTGGTGACACTACCCAGGTCTCCCACTTTCCCCCCAGGTATCTGACCACCTGCAGGTATAGGCCGGTCATGTATGACGTCACATGATAGTGGTGTGAGGGGGGGGGAGGTGGGATAGAGAGAGGTGTCACATGAAGATGATAGGATCTGAGGCGGGCTCGATCAAGATTTAAGATGATGGAAGGATTTAGAGTGGCTCAGGAATGAGATAGGAACCTGGGCTGGGGTTCCTGCAGGATCTGCCACGACCTGAGGCCGAGTAGTGGCCACACACACACACACACACACACACACACACACACACACACTGTGCTAATGGTGGTGGTAGAGGTGGTGGTGGTGATGGTAGTGGTGGTGGTGGTGGTGGTGGTGTAGATGGTGGTGGTCGATTACGACAACAAACGATAATTCCTCCTGGACGCTCAACTCCGCCTCCCCCCCCCCCCCCCCCCCCCGCCTCCCCCCACCAATCAATCAGTCCTTGTAAACACACACACACACACACACACACACACACACACACACACACACACACACACACACACGGATTACGAGGAAATTAATGTTCCACTAACAAATAAAGAAGGTCAGAACTACCCACCATTACTTTCCCACTTAAGTTTCTTATTTCTTATCTAAACATCCAGACCCACAGACAGTACGTGATGTTCTTCGTTTGTGTCCTTACCTTCGTGTGTACTGTTATCATCATATATACCTTAACTACAAGTGTACCCTTATCATCATGTGTACCTTATCATGTGCACCCTAATCATCCTGCGTGCTCTTATCTTTCGCAAGGAAAGTTAGTTTTCTTCAAATCTTTATCTTCTCCCCAGTAGATCTCACGAGACCATCAGGAGCGAATTACCATAAAGACCAGCAGTAAGATGAGCACTATGGATATTATCACATATGCCATTTCACACCTTCAAAGCAGACCCAAACATTACGGTCCCTTAAAGATTTTAGCTGCCGTCAAGTGATGGCAACCCTCTCTGAAGCTGCCGTCAAGTGTTGGCAACCCTCTCTGATGCTGCCGTCAAGTGTTGGCAACCCTCTCTGAAGCTGCCGTCAAGTGTTGGCAACCCTCTCTGAAGCTGCCGTCAAATGTTGGCAACCCTCTCTGAAGCTGCCGTCAAGTGTTGGCAACCCTCTCTGATGCTGCCGTCAAGTGTTGGCAACCCTCTCTGAAGCTGCCGTCAAGTGTTGGCAACCCTCTCTGAAGCTGCCGTCAAATGTTGGCAACCCTCTCTGAAGCTGCCGTCAAGTGTTGGCAACCCTCTCTGATGCTGCCGTCAAGTGTTGGCAACCCTCTCTGATGCTGCCGTCAAATGTTGGCAACCCTCTCTGAAGCTGCCGTCAAATGTTGGCAACCCTCTCTGATGCTGCCGTCAAGTGTTGGCAACCCTCTCTGATGCTGCCGTCAAGTGTTGGCAACCCTCTGTCATGTGCAAAATACTTGCTGACGAATTCTGCATATTGATTTTAGCCAAGGTGAGGCAGGTGTTGCTTGACTCTTGTATGAAGACAGTGTGAGGAAAGAGCGGGAGTTGTCTCAGGGAAACAAACAAAGTGGAAAGCAAAGAAGCGTGGAAAAATATATACAAACAGACGTAATGATAAACAAGTCAAGAAAGATAAACGGGAAGAAAGCAACGTGTGGATGATGAGGTGGAAGCTGAGTAGATCCTGCACAGAGGTGCTCCAACATAGCTGAGGCCAGGAACCATGAGGGTCATGGCACCATTAAATGCTCCCCATGGTAGTGGTCCCACGATAGTGCTCCCCTGGGTGGCTAAGGCCACCCGCTGGACCGCTCACCATCACCAGCCTTCACCAGGTGAGCGTCGGTGAGGCAGACGCCCCCCTGAGAACAACTTCACCAGGACACAGACGCCGTCGCCAGCTCGTCTGGGTGGGAGATAAACCCACGAAAATATCTTATGTGTTGATTGGATGGAAAGGTTCAGTGCAGAATGTGGGGGGGGGGGGGTCTTGGGAGTGTGGTAAGGGAGAGAAAGCTGGGAAAGAAGAAGGAAGAGCGGGTGATCATACATCCTGGGGGTAAATCCAGGTGTTCCGTCACACTGTGATGACCGGCCACACACACTACCGTCCACTTCCATCACGACAAACCTCCACACACGTTGTCTCAATGTTTCTCAATATGATGACCAGACCAGTAGTGATATCTCAGACCAAGCGGTCATCATACCAAACCAGGAGGAAGTCATGCCTCCTGAGTCGTCAATCCACACGACGGTTTTGCAAGACGCAAGCTGTGGTGGAGTGAGGCCAGGTCCGTCCGCTGGCTCATGATGGCATCAGTACAACTACACACGATGGAAGTCAAGGACAACGTGATCACATACGTCACGATGTGCAGATTAATCTTAATTAAGACTTAAGGTCGGAAAAATCAACATATTATAGGTCAGACGCCGACTGGTTGGTTCACACGCTTATCTTCATATTTCTGTTCAACACGTAATAGTTTATATATATATATATATATATATATATATATATATATATATATATATATATATATATATATATATATATATATATATATATCTTTTAACATTTCAAATACAGGAAGAGGAGGGTTTCCAATTCCCCGCTCCCGCCGCTTTTAGTCGCCTCCTGCGACATGCAAAGAATACAGAGGTAGAATTGTTTCTCCCCTCCCCTAAGGATGGGTCAGTATGCAGTAGTGGTGTGTGATTCCAAAATGGTTATATAATTTGTTTATGGATGGGGTGGTGAGGGAGGTAAATGCGAGAGTTCTGGATTGAAGGGTGAGTATGCAGTCTGTGGGGGAGGAGAGGACCTGGGAAGTAAGTCAGTTGTTGTTTGCTGATGATACAGAACTGGTAGTAAATTAGAGGGAGAAACTGCAGAAGTTTGTGAGTTTTGATGGGAATGTGAAAGGAGAAAGTTGAGAGTAAATGAGAAAAAACAAGGTTATTAGGTTTATCAGAGTTGAGGGACAAGTTAGTTGGGATCTTAGTGTGAATGGAGAAAAAATGGAGGAAGTGAAGTGTTTTAGACACCTGGCAATGGACAATGCAGAGATGGAACCATGGACACGGAGGTGAGTCATAGGGCAGGTGAGGAGGCGAAGGTTCTGGGAACACTGAAGAATATGTGGAAGAGAGATCGTCATCTGGTAGGGCAAAAATGAGTACGTTTGTAAGTACAGTAGTCCCAACATTATGAATGCGAGGCAAGGGCTATAGATACGGTTGTACGAGGAGGGTGGATGTGTTGGTAATTAAATGTTTGAGGACAATATGCGGTGTGAGTTGGTTTGATCGAATAAGTAGTGAAAGGGTATGAGAGATGTGTGGTAACAAAAGGAGTGAGGTTGAGAGAGCAGAAATGAGTGTGTTGAAATGGTTTGGACACAAAGAGAGAATGGGTGAGGAAAGATTGACAGAAAGGATGTATGTGTCAGAAGTGAAAGGCACAAGGAGAACGGGGAGACCGAATTAGAGATGGAAGGATGAGCGTAAAATATTTTGAACAATCGGGGCCTGTACATGCAGACGGTGAAAGTCGTGCGCTGGATAGAGTGAACTGGAACGATGTGGTATAAAAGGGTCGACGTGCTGTCAGTGGACAGAGCCAGGGCATATGAAGCGTCAGGGGTAAACCATGGAAAGGTCTGTGGGGCATGGTTGTGGATTGGGAGCTGTGGTTTCGGTGCATTACACATGACAGCAAGTGAGTGGATGTGGACGAACGCGACCTTTCTTCGTCTGTTCCTGGTGTTACCTCGCTAAAGCAGTAACGGCGATCGATTATGAAAGTATATATATATATATATATATATATATATATATATATATATATATATATATATATATATATATATATATATGTGTGTGTGTGTGTGTGTGTGTGTGTGTGTGTGTGTGTGTGTGTGTGTGTGCGTATGTTTGTGTGATTTCATGTTTGGCGGGGTGACGGCGAGAATGGATGAAGGCAGCATGTATGAATATGTACATGTGTATATAGGTATATGTTTGTCTATGTATGTATACGTTGAAATGTATAGGTATGTATATGTGCGTGTGTGGACGTTTATGTATATACAAGTGTATGTGGGTGGGTTGGGCCATTCTTTCGTGTGATTCCTTGCGCTACCTCGCTAACGCGGGAGACAGCGTCAAAGTATAATAATGAAAAAAAAAAAAAAAAAAAAAATATATATATATATATATATATATATATATATATATATATATATATATATATATATATATATATATATATATATTATCCCTGGGGATAGGGGAGAAAGAATACTTCCCACGTATTCCCTGCGTGTCGTAGAAGGCGACTAAAAGGGGAGGGAGCGGGGGGCTGGAAATCCTCCCCTCTCGTTTTTTTTAAATTTTCCAAAAGAAGGAACAGAGAATTGGGCCAGGTGAGGGTATTCCCTCAAGGCCCAGTCCTCTGTTCTTAACGCTACCTCGCTAATGCGGGAAATGGCGAATAGTTTGAAAGAAAGAAAAAGATGTATATATATATATATATATATATATATATATATATATATATATATATATATATATATATATATATATGTCTTTGGCTCCTCGGCTACGTGACATCAGTAACAGATGACTGAGCCTTCGAGGGAAAATCCTGGCTTTCCATCTTCTGTTCCCAGAAAGTAATAATAGAGTTGAGGATTTCCAGTCCTCGCTTCTGGCTCTCTCAGTCGCCTCTTACGACACGCAAGGGATAAGTGGGAGGTAGTTCTAGCCCCTGGCCCTAAAGATATAGAAATCATCCACTAATAACGAAGATTTTCACCAGTTCTATGAATGGTTGATAGAAATTTTCTATAAACATTCGGTCTGGTGTAATGGATTAGTATGTAAATTATTCATATCTATTCAAGGTTAATGTTAGTAGCGCAAACTTAAAGTAAAGCTTAGTTACACAGAAAGTAAAAGTTAGCTGTGGTGTGATCATACGACACTCTGCTCTGTGGTGTGATCATACGACACTCTGCTCTGTGGTGTGATCATACGACACCCTGCTCTGTGGTGTGATCATACGACACTCTGCTCTGTGGTGTGATCATACGACACTCTGCTCTGTGGTGTGATCATACGACACCCTGCTCTGTGGTGTGATCATACGACACTCTGCTCTGTGGTGTGATCATACAACACTCTGCTCTGTGGTGTGGTCGTAAGACACTCTGCTCTATGGTGTGGTCATACGACACTCTGCTCTGTGGTGTGATCATACGACACTCTGCTCTATGGTGTGATCATACGACACTCTGCTCTGTGGTGTGGTCATACGACACTCTGCTCTGTGAACAAAGGACGCTCTATCTTGTGGCCACAAGACGCTCAGCTATGTGGCCACACGATGCTCTGTTTCGTGGCCATAGGAATTCTCCTCTGTGGTCATAAGAAGTCCTGCTTTGTGACCATGAGAGGCTCTACTCTGTGGCCATGGAATGTTCTACTCTGTCTCTATATGATGCCCACTTCTGTACTGCACTGCTCTGCTTCCTGGACGTAGGATGATGCACTGCACCGTGGCCATAGGATCCATTGCTCTGTGGTCAAGCGCTCTGCCCTGTGGCCATATAAAACTTTGAGTGACATATGATGTAATACTTTGCATATAATATTGATTACAACTTACATATACGTTAATAACGCACTGTTATACAGTATAGAGGACTCAAACAAACTCCTTGTTTCTTCCACAAGGAGACAGAAAACATGTACATATCCAACTGTACATTTGAAAGACGAGAAAGTTTAAGATCTTCCAATTTTCTTCACAAAATCCTGCCAGTGAAGAAATCTCATGCATATTCAGCATAATGATACAGCCAGTAATGTAGTTCTCCAGAAAAGGTACAGTATGTTTCCCCAGACTTTATGTTGCAACACTTTAAATGCCCAGCGAAGAACACTTCTGCTTTATACATTCCCCTGCAGAGAGATGCATTTGCATACCACAGCCAAGATCTAGCACAGGTTACTAGCTTTTTGGATGTTCAGTGCTGTTTTCTAAACAATTTGGATAACCAAGATTTACTTTTCCTTCCTATAATTAACCACTAATTAACCTACTCAGCGACAGAGAGATTATGAATCAGTAAGTTTAAACAAGAACAGAAGCAAACAAGATTACTTCCATTGGGTCAGCTGTGTGGCTGCTCACTGACCTCCACTAGGACACATGACAAGCCTTGTAGCGATTACCCAGTCATCTACGTCGAGCCAGGGAGGTCGAGCTAGCAGGTCGATCCAGGGAGGTCTAGCTAGCAAGTCGATCCAGGGAGGTCTAGCTAGCAAGTCGATCCAGGGAGGTCTAGCTAGCAGGTCGATCCAGGGAGGTCTAGCTAGCAGGTCGAGCCAGGGAGGTCGTCAGGAGGAGAGCGTAGGGATGAGGGAGGGAGCCATAACTGTGTGGCGGTGGGGGCCATGACCACACATGACCCTCCAACACCACAGCATTAGTAGCGTCGACAACTGGTTCATGTGGCACCCTACCGACCACCCTCCAGCCCTCAGGTGCCGTATGACCCTCCCCTCCAGCCCTCAGGTGCCGTATGACCCTCCCCTCCAGCCCTGGCTGCAACCCAACCTGGTTACATTAGCCGCGCTACCGGACCCTGCCCGCGTTACTCTATCATGTTGCTACTTAACTCCAAGTTCCTGTGCTCGTGTTACTCGGCCTACCACTCTCCCTTCATCACAAAGTTTTAGTTATTGCAGGCTTCATTCATTTCAGGCTTCATTCACTTGAGACCATTCACTCTAGGCTTCATTCATCCCAAGGTTTTATTCTAACCATACTTCATCTATCCAATAATTTCATTGATCCTAGACTTCATTAATTCCAAAGCTTCATTCATCCTGAGGCTTTATTCAAATCATATTTCATTCATCCAAAACTTCTTGGGTCCCAGGCTTCATTCACCACAAGGCTAATTGATCCTAAGCTTCATTCATCCCAGGCTTCACTCCTCCCAGGTTTTTTAAACATATGCTGAACATGTTTCCAACGCGTTGGGCATGAACAAAACCATGAAATTTACATGAATCGCACATGCATGTTGTGTGTGTGTGTGTGTGTGTGTGTGTGTGTGTGTGTGTGTGTGTGTGTGTGTGGGTGTGGGTGTGTGCGCGCGCGCACTACCGTTTCAAAACATTTTGCCATTCGCGTGAATGAATTAATTACATCCTCACTGATGACACTATATTCATGATTCTCTCTCTCTCTCTCTCTCTCTCTCTCTCTCTCTCTCTCTCTCTCTCTCTCTCTCTCTCTCTCTCTCTCCAGCACAGATAAAAGTTCTTTCATCTGTTCCTTCTTCTGGGGAAAGTAATGCAGGAGGGGAGGATTATCAACACTTACCTCGGTGTTCAAACAAAGTCTACAATATTTCTGTATAGCAAAGATGGTTGTTTACCTCCATGGCCTTCCATCATACATACATCCACTGTGCAGTATAACCAGGTATCAATACATTACAACTGACATGAACCTTCCAATTCCTCTGTACATTAATCCTTAAAACACACACACAAACACATACACACACACACACACACACACACACACACACACACACACACACACACACACACACACACACACACACACACTCGTGACGTCAACCGTGCAATGTGTCATCTTTTTGAACAACATAAGATAAACAATTAATCACTGAAGCTGCAGTATTTTGCACCGTGCGAGTAGATCAACAACGTTTGCTACCTACAGAAATGTGTAAGATATATACGTATACGTACAGTAGAGTGAGAGAGAAATGTGTAAGATATATACATATAGTAAAGTGAGAGAGAAATGTGTAAGATATATATATATACATACAGTAGAGTGAGAGAGAAAGGTAACTTTGATGACTAAATATACAAAAATCATGAATAAAATTAACATGCAAACCTCCCGGAGGGCCAGAAGATGTTGGCATACAACGCGAGGTACCGAGCGCGGCGGGGAGTACATAGCGTTATGTGGACGTGACACAGAGGCGGTATGTGTGCTGGGAGTACATAGCGTTATGTGGACGTGACACAGAGGCTGTATGTGTGCTGGGAGTTGGTGAGAGCTGTGGTGTTCAGCCTACTGTGCCCAGGAGAAATACAGACTCACATCAAAGTGACACAGAGAGCCGGTGTTCACGCTGCCCATCTGGAGGTTCTTGCAGTAATGGAAGAAATAATGATACACACAAGGAAGAGTGGAGACATGAGTGCATGATGATATACAGCACGGACCATTGACGGATGTGACCATCAAGAAATAATGAACAGGAAAAGAAGGACTGGCAACTCTGTTGTGTCGTCTGTTTCCCTCCACAATTGACCTTTGCAACTCTTGACCTTTACAAGCTCGTATTTACAACTCATATTTGACCTTTTGTAACAAGAAGGTTTTACTTCGCCTCCAAATGTTTCTAAGACCCTCCCTCTTTCCCCTCACTTCCCAACTGTTTACCCGGGTTTGTGTGATGACCCTTCCCTCGTGACTGGAACCTTCGGGGGAAAAAATAAATGAATGACTCCGTCATGACAGGTTTATGGTGGGAGCAAGAGCTTGGTGGCTGCCGGAACACGGACAAGTACCACCACGGACCACCTGAACCTCAGCCCAAAACCTCTGTCTTGGTTTGTCCATGCTGGCACAGGCAGTCCCAAGCCGTCTACCCATACTGTTAGCCAACCACCTCCAGCGTTCACCACAACCAACAACCACTTCCAGCGTGCACCACAACCAACACAACCACGTCCAGCGTTCACCACAACCAACACAACCACTTCCAGCGTGTACCACAACCAACACAACCACGTCCAGCGTTCACCACAACCAACACAACCACTTCCAGTGTTCAACACAACCAACACAACCACTTCCAACGTTCACCACAACCAACAACCACTTCCAGCGTGCACCACAACCAACACAACCACTTCCAGTGTTCAACACAACCAACACAACCACTTCCAGCGTGCACCACAACCAGCATGACACGTGTCTGTACCTACAATATGCTGATGACCACAGGTCTCTTAATTATAAGTGAGGAAGATATGTAAATCATTGACAATGCTGTCATAACTGTTGTAGGATAAGACACGGGCAATATTACAAGATTATCTAGGGCAATAATACTAAAGAAAAATATCTACAATACTATACATTATGATTAGCACATAGACCTGATAATAATAATCATCATAATTCATCTTATAATTTTTCAAAGCATCTCATTATCAATAAAATTCATAATCATCAAATTCACTTCATAATCATCACATATTCATAATCATCACATGTTCCTCATCATCATCACATATATCTCATATTTATGACCATTTATCTCATAATTGTCAACACGTACTTCATATGTACCTCACACTATCTCCATGTAACTCATGAATGTCACCAAGAAACTCATAACTGGCCTGGTATTACAACACGGGACTCAAGATATGCTTTACCCAACCCATAATTATCACATTAACTCATGATGATTGTCATGCGTAACTATCACAGGTACCTCATAATTACCACCATGCAACTCATAATTACATAATTATCACATATTCATATCTATCACCTGTACCTCATGATACCACACAGAGGCTGGCCTGGTGTCTGTTGCACAGTCATACCACACAGAGGCTGGCCTGGTGTCTGTTGCACAGTTATACCACACAGAGGCTGGCCTGGTGTCTGTTGCACAGTCATACCACACAGAGGCTGGCCTGGTGTCTGTTGCACAGTCATACCACACAGAGGCTGGCCTGGTGTCTGTTGCACAGTTATAACACACACACAGCTTTGAGGTAGAAAACCTCCTAATACAAGGGAAAGAGGCCGTCCTTGTGTCTGTTGCACATAGATAAATGGCAGTGTGACAAGTAGCATGACCAAACATCATTTTCTTTTCCCATTGTGCTGAGTGCAGTGTGTGTGTGTGTGTGTGTGTGTGTGTGTGTGTGTGTGTGTGTGTGTGTGTGTGTGTGTGTGTGTTACCTGCAGACTAATGGCCACAGTCACGCTCACACCTCCAGGTATGAACCTTTCTCCACGCGTTATGTGTCATGTAAACATGTAAGATTTCGTAATGTCAGACACACAACATGTTGGACAGTTGTACACCTGAATATTCTCTATCGTGGAAATAGCATGATAACCTCCCTAACTATCAGTGATACCTCCACACTCAAAGACCGATCACAATGTCTAGATCCGTAATAATATAAAGTGGTTATAAATACACATCTTAGCTGTGTTTGTTCTCAGTAAACACAGAAATGAAGATATGGTCAGG
This sequence comes from Panulirus ornatus, assembly GCF_036320965.1. Taxonomy (NCBI): domain Eukaryota; kingdom Metazoa; phylum Arthropoda; class Malacostraca; order Decapoda; family Palinuridae; genus Panulirus; species Panulirus ornatus. Next base: position 1,126,533 of record NC_092238.1, read on the forward strand.
TGTTGTGGACCGCGGTAGAAAATGGCGAACCCAACTTGATAGTGACAACAGAAACATAATTTCCTTCAGTAAACTCAAGCTTCTTTCTAATTTATGAGAACCAGACTCCATCCTGCCTTCACAAAGTCACAGGAAGAATCAATAATTTTCGTGTCTGTATTATAACTATAGAGAAATTCAAATAAAGATTGATATAGCCAATCAATACAAGTGTACTTCACAACCATCACATGTTCGATGTCGTACAGGTTTTACTTGTGTACGATAGATGGATCAGACTTGTGTATGGTATGAATAGATAATGAGTGTAACATCCCACTGTGTACGTGAGTAAGATGAGTTCCGGAACCTCATATGCAAATGAGGTCACGAGCAGGTGACGAAACCCAATATATATGACCAGTTTCTTATTCAGTGCACATGGCTCACAGCTGCTACACCATGGGGCTCGGATATTCACCACACATCAGATATTCTTATGAATATTCAGCGTTCATTTATCTCTAGTTTTCCGTGCACACAGCATGCAAAGACCACCAACTGAGATTCTCTCTCTCTCTCTCTCTCTCTCTCTCTCTCTCTCTCTCTCTCTCTCTCTCTCTCTCTCTCTCTCTCTCTCTCCGTGCACACACACACGATTAGTTATAACGAGATCTTGCCAGGGGGCAGGTCAGTGCGTAGCGTTCACCGCAGGAAAATGTACAGTTCCCAAGAGCGAGTGGTGTGAGTTCCATATTGTCAGGTGTCATGTGTGAGGTGAAGAGACGTTATATTTGTGGACAGTGAGCCGGCCGGCTGCCTAGGTGGGGGTGAACCAGGAAGATAAGACAGCTATCTGTACGAAAGGAATGACACCTGACAGTCACTGAAGTTCTGTCTCATTACCCTGTCGTTACTAACCCTCCCCAGGGAGAGAGAGAGAGAGAGAGAGAGAGAGAGAGAGAGAGAGAGAGAGAGAGAGAGAGAGAGAGAGAGAGAGAGAGAGAGAGCCGTATTAGTCCAGTGAGAGGCGTCCCCCACTGGCTTATCTTGATGACATGTTAACCCTTCCAGCCCAGGACTTAAGTACATGAGAGTAACTCCTGCTCGACGACAACTCACCGTCACCCTTGAGCACGACGACTCAAGTTCGTGAGTAGCACGACCTAACCTAGTGGAGAAGACAACTTCAGTCGTCGTTGTCCTCGCGAGTTATGTCCTGTGGTAAACAAGAACAAAACCTGTTTCCTTCCAGGATCATAAAGTCAGGCACGGCCGGGGTCAGGTACACAAGAGTCGGTAGTGGTACACTCCTGCATGATGGTACGACCCTTGACCTTGTACATACCAGCCTCACCGACACGACCTTGATCATTCTGAAGGTTGTGTCAACACGGTCTCCAGGTTGTACTCGGAAGTTTCCTCGGCGATGGTGAAGTCTGGGTCAGTCAAGAGGTCGTCCTCGTGGCCGTGCCATCAGTGATGACCCCTTCCCCACGTCGGGCTACACCAGCCCTACTGTGACTCACAACCCATCAACGTGGGCTTCATCATGCAAGCTATGCCACGTATGATTAGCTCAACACGGGTATGGAACCAGATCTAGAATCACTTTTTTTGGATCGAAAAAAGTGAAGTTGAGGGAAGTCAGACATACGAGTGTAAGGTTCAGTATGAACAATTACATTACAACACCAGTTTTTGAAAGTGGTGCCTTTTTCCGGGGGTCCGGCCTCAGTAACATATGGCTGGCAAATTGAATCCGGCAGTAGTGACAGAGGCGAGGGAGGGTTGACACCAGCCAGGGCTACGTAGAGCCACTAGGGTCAACACCAGTACCCTGACCCACCAGTGTTAACCTTGATAAATTGAACCGTGTCATTCCTCCCGTGCCAGGGCCCAGCTTATGACATTATAACTCTATTATTCTATCATGGTCCCCCCCCCCCCCCCAACTCCACCATCAAACAACAAACGTTAACCAGGTGAAACACGATGCTGCTCCATATGGCTGCGGTGCAACACTTGACATCCGAATAAAATGCATTTTACGTCAGCCGCTCCACAGCTCAAACGTGAACATCAATGACCAAAATTTTATTCCCTCGTCACATCTCTGCCTTTCATTAACGCATTTTCTCTGTCTCTCATATTTTCTATATTTCCAAACATGAACAAAACAATTATGTTAGGTATTCAGAACAGGACAATAGCAACGGCTGCCTGTGGAAGGACGCGAACTATCAAAACTTGCAACAGTTGGTTACCTTGACAATAAATGGCGGGGAAGAGTCGCTGGGGAATAACAGGCAACACAGAGTTGGGAGGAAAGAGGCGGGGTAGATAAAGGGAAAGGAAGGAAAGGAAGTAAGGAAGAAGAAACAGGAAGAAATTGAAGAAAAAAAGGGAATGAAATAGGAAATATGAAGACATGAAGAGATAATGAGACATACGCCACCTGACGAGGGTTATGAAGGCTTGTCTGTTCCCTAACACCTGGGTGTGGGGCCAAGTGGTACTGCTACTGCACTGGACTGACAGAAGTTGTGGCCTGTAGGCCTACGTGGCCTCCACAACCTGGCTGGCTGGCTGGCTGGCTGCTGGTGCTTCGTGTGGATATCTGTGTAGCGAGTTTTCGTTGCTCACCTCAGTGGTGCATTGCTCCTGAACAGAGAAATACGGTGAACAGCTCCTGGCTCTTGATGTTTACGTCAGTTTCTCATAATGTGCCTATGGCATCTTTTGCCTCCAACGGTTTACTAAAGTCTTCTATGTCTGGCATGTCATAAGGGAATGATTGTTTGGATGAATATCAAAATTCGCGCCTTCCAGGGTTATCTTCATAGATACGATGTATGAACCATAAGCTTCCCTCCGTTGTGCCCCACACAACACAGTCTCAGTGTTCTCAGCCGTTCCCAAAAATTTCGCTTCACCGAGGGAGTCAGGAGGGGCTGTGCAGTGCATGACCTGGGCACACAGTCTAACTGAAATCCTGGCCATCGTCAAGGGTGAAGTCAGCACACAGTAATGTTCTCGTCAGGAGAACATCGGGGGCTTGAGGAGTCTCATCATCGACAAGATGGATACGAAGAAAAGTTGAAACGGGAGAGCAAAGATGAGAATGAGAAGAAAGCAGAAAGGACCGAGAAACTAGGGAAGGGAGAAGGTAAAGAAGGATGACAGCGATGAAGGAGAAGAGTAAAGAACAGACTCGAAAGGAAGAGGAGAAAACGGGACAAGAGAGAAAGATAAATTGACAAAGTGGGAAGTAACAGAGAGAGAGAGAAAAAAAAGAAAAGAGAGAGAAAAGGATGGAGCGAGAGATATACAGGCAAGAGACAGAGTACAAATGTGTGTGTGTGTGTGTGTGTGTGTGTGTGTGTGTGTGTGTGTGTGTGTGTGTGTGTGTGTTCATCACAGCAAGTAACCTGGACACAAGCGACATCTAAGTGGTTGAGCTGCAGATGTCAATCTCTTCCTCAACAATTACTCCGTTTATATAAAGGATTGATGCGTTCATGTATGGAGTTCTGCTCTCATGTCTGGGATGGCTCCAGCTTTGCATCCTTGATTGACAGTTGAGTCGAAAGCGGACAGACTTATAAATTTCCCTCTTCTACAGTTATTACTTTGGTTTATGCTGCCGAGAGCTGGTTGCCTGTGTGCCCCCACCACTAGCTAGACTACGCAATACTCGGCAAGCTGCTGCGTCACGTGATTACTGTGTGGCCGGTGGAAACTCAAGGGTTTTGATAACTGTTTCTTTCCCTATACGTCAGAGCTTTGAAAGTCACTCCCCTCTCATGTCTTTCCCAGTAACTATGACCTGACATATCATAAAAGGCAGGTCTTTCACTTCCACCAGAATTCGTCAATACTTTCCCTTGTTTCATCTTTTTCCCTCTCATTAACCTCTCTATATTTCAAGAAAGGCCCGGCCTTGATGTCGACTTTGTCCGTTACTGGAAACTTCAACGGAAAAGGGAAGGAAAAAGTCAGGAAACAACGATACAACAGGTGAGGGTCGGTGATGGCCAAGAGAGGTTCCCCAGACGTCAGCTCTCCACCTCCTCCTGTCGTACTGCAGCTGTAGCCACTGTTGTCTCTACCCTCCTGTAACTCTCCCTCCCTAAGATGTATTGCTGCTCCTCCGCCGCTTGCTGTACCTCGTTTGATCTGATCATCTGTTTGTGGAGGATTTCTTGTTATGGTAAATACTGATCACACCTCCTGCTGTCGCACAAGACCTCCATATATATATATATATATATATATATATATATATATATATATATATATATATATATATATATTACCGGAACAAAATATTGTAACAACCTTCCCATCTGTATCTTCGGATGGAGGACCCCCCCCCAAGGGCCGGCCGGCTCTGGAACCTAACCTTACTCTAGTGTACATTTTCAATCTGACTGCCATCATGAACTCCATTATCAATATTCTGGGATGGATCACGTACACATAACGTCCCACATCCTGGGGATGGATCACGTACGTGAAGCCTGTGAAAATACTCACATGCTCACATATATTCCTTTCGGTCCTCTGTACATTTTCTAAATTGTGAGTGTCAAAAATTATGAGGAAAATTCTGTTTTTAAACTGCCAGCAAAATGATGAAGCGATGTCATTTTTAAACGGTTTTCCTAACATACGAGTTTTACATATTGAGTTATTCGTCGCTGTTAGTCAATAAATATCTAAACCTTTCATATATCGACCAGGATCATGTTTCTCAACTCCACTCCCGAGAGGAAAGTAAAATTCAAGAAAACAAATAAAGGTTTTTCTTTTTCCTCATTTCTCCTGCAGATTAAAATCTTTAGTCGTTTCATTTTGTTCAAACTCAAAAGAACCAGAAGTAAGTTTAGTTTTATTATTCCCAAAAGGTAAGTAAAGTATGCAGAGCTAATTAAGGCTGTCAGGAGCATCTGATTCAAGTGTTAGGCAAATGTAGAATGAAAATCAGAGTTACATGGAATATCTTCCTCGTCAGAACAAGAAAAAAAATTTCATTTTGCACCATGAGTTCATCAGCTTTACGTACCATCCGATTATCAGCATACATCACTACAGTACCATCATCATCATCAACAACAACAACAACAACAACAACAACGTCTTGTAATAAGTAAAGTACAAATGAAAAAAGAAAACCACGCGTCAAGTGAGCCATCTTGAGTTGGGCTGAGGTTGGCAATGGGCTGCCGCAGGCGTCTGTGCTGGGACCACTCATGTTCTTGACCTACGGTACTGACCTGCCACGCACTCTGGACTCCTACCTGATGCATACGTCACGAGGGACCCAGGATCGAGTCGCATACAAGGCAGTCAACCTAGCTGTTCATCTTCCACTTTGCGGCTGATCGAGAAATGGGTACGTGGCGCAAGCTAGAATATATATATATATATATATATATATATATATATATATATATATATATATATATATATATATATATATATACAGAGAGAGAGAGAGAGAGAGAGAGAGAGAGAGAGAGAGAGAGAGAGAGAGAGAGAGAGAGAGAGTCACCCCCTTACATTTTCTTTACATGTAGTCGTCCATAATTTCTACCATTCACCACAGACACGACTCCTACGTGGCCAGCCGCCGCCCGGTACAAGTGGAGGGAACACAGACCAATCCTGGAGGATCATCTGTTGTCTGGGGCTAACGAGGTGGGTCCAGGTGCAGCCCCGGGTCCTCCACTGCTCACTCCTCCACCTGTCCACTACCACCACCAGGTCCACCTGACCACACGAGAAGATTCTCATCGAATAGGCAACCCTTATGAAAGCTCGTAGTGCATTATATATATATATATATATATATATATATATATATATATATATATATATATATATATATATACATGAATGGAGTTAGGTATTAGCCGTACGATCAAGAGACAGATAAGGTTATCAAAACCCATAATCCAGCACTAACAGTTGTTGTAACAGCAGCATGACACCCACCCCGGGATGGGTCAACTAGATTCATCTGTTGTTAACTTCAACAGTTTCTGGCATAAATCAAAGACTCGTGGATAATTCCGTGGTTGTAGTTAGTGCAGGTGGATAATGAGAGGAGGACACTCGTGATTAGCTACCAGGTTCATAACTGACCTACTTGACAACACCGCCTCCACCATGATCACGTTACCACACACACACACACACGCATGATGGTACCAGCCCGAGCTGTGTGGCCCCTCACCAGCGGCTGTGTCTACAGTTATCCAACAGTAAAGTTTGATTACATCATTGTACACAGAACTGTCTCTCCTGATCCCTGTGACACTGCCACAATTTACCGATCTAACTGTTTGTAAGTGAAAAGTGTCTACATATAATATGGCCGTTGTAAACAGCATCGTACCCTTACAGATGATCCCTGGCCGTTACAAAGAAGTGAACGATAATGAAAGGTAAGTTTAGCAGAAACATGATCGGTATAGACAGGTACTTGCTAGAAAACAGGTATGCACTATAGTCAGGTGGTGACTTGCGTGTTCGCTATAGGTAAGTGAGGACTATACACAGATAACCGTTATAGAGAGGTAACTGATACAGGCAGATGAGAACTTGATGCCCACTGTGGTGAAGTTACCACTACGGAAATGTAACCGCTATATGCCCATGACCGTAATACGGAGTTTATAGGCAGGTGGCCGATATATCGAGGTTATCGCCAAAGAAAAATTACTGGTATATAAGGATGACCGTTGTGAGGAAGACCGTTGTGAGGATGACCGTTGTGAGGATGACCGTTATAGAATGGTGGTCGATATGTCAATGTTGTGCTCTACTACGACGTCCACTAAGACAGGTGGCCGCTGTGTGCTGGCCTTCCTCAAGACAGGATGGTCGCTATGCACGGAGGCTACTGTACACAAAAATAAAAGTAAATAAGAATTATATATATATATATATATATATATATATATATATATATATATATATATATATATATATATATATATATATATATATATGGAGGAGGAGTGAGGAACAGGAGTGAGGAAGATGTACCAGTGATATAAATAGTGAGCAACAAGGAATGTGTTGCTGGCTCACGTCTCTCAACATATTAGTGCAGACGTTCGTCAACCTGAACACCGGATTATAAGACATACTTTACTAAATATAAGACATACTCTACTTATTACAAGACATACTCTGCTAATCATACAGCCATGAGTAAGACACAGTAATATCTGAGAAGACCAGCTCTTCAAAATAAGACATACATTAATGAGATGTTTGAACATATATCTGTTATCCACACGATGTGTTCACTGTACGCTGAAGTTGACACAAGAACTGCCTAACTCGTGTTCTTAAAGTCAATAACATTATCATGATACGTTCAGAGTCAGGCACCAACACACAATCCATCTATTATCACCGCTGTAGTTGTTGTTCGTGTGGGTACTGTAGTTGTTGTTCGTGTGGGTACTGTAGTTGTTGTTCGTGTGGGTACTGTAGTTGTTGTTCGTGTGGGTACTGTAGTTGTTGTTCGTGTGGGTACTGTAGTTGTTGTTCGTGTGGGTACTGTAGTTGTTGTTCGTGTGGGTACTGTAGTTGTTGTTCGTGTGGGTACTGTAGTTGTTGTTCGTGTGGGTACTGTAGTTGTTGTTCGTGTGGGTACTGTAGTTGTTGTTCGTGTGGGTACTGTAGTTGTTGTTCGTGTGGGTACTGTAGTACGTCATACAACTAGCAAAGTGATCAACAACGTTACCTCCAGCTACCCTCACTACTATATATGTCCTCAACACACCACAAGATGATGCATAACATCATACGTCACCACATATAACGACGGACGCATCATACGTCACCACATATAACGACGGACGCATCATACGTCACCACATATAACGACGGACGCATCATACGTCACCACATATAACGACGGACGCATCATACGTCACCACATATAACGACGGACGCATCATACGTCACCACATATAACGACGGACGCATCATACGTCACCACATATAACGACGGACGCATCATACGTCACCACATATAACGACGGACGCATCATACGTCACCACATATAACGACGGACGCATCATACGTCACCACATATAACGACGGACGCATCATACGTCACCACATATAACGACGGACGCATCATACGTCACCACATATAACGACGGACGCATCATACGTCACCAGATGTAACGGCGGACGCATCATACGTCACCACATATAACGATGGACGCATCATACGTCACCAGATGTAACGACGGACGCATCATACGTCACCAGATGTAACGACGGACGCATCATACGTCACCAGTCTCACCACATTTGCTTACACGGGATTGGATCGTCACGTCACGAGACTATGACTACCTGGGTAATGCATGACGACTGTACGTTCTTACAAACAGACATGTTCTCATAAAATTCATAAATCAAATAAAACAGATATACGACAACAGCAGAAATCCCGTGTGTGTACATGTATCACTGGTTGTATCTATATAGCGGTAGTGTACTGACAATGTTTCACTGCTACATCAACAACACTCAAGCTTCAGCACACATAAACACACACGTAAGACAACAATCCATGCACATTAATGTACAAAATAAAATAAAGTAAACATGCAAACACAAGTGATCATGTACACACACACACACACACACACACACACACACACACACACACACACACACACACAAAGGCCTTTGATACTGTCCTCCACAGAGGATTGATAATGAAGCTAGACGCCCCAGCTGGTGTCAGACAAGGGTTGTATAAATGTATTAACAGCTTGCCAACACAGAGGGAACATGGAACACACGTCAGCGCGCATTCTCACTTTCGGCGAGGCTTATAGGGTGCGGTACCTCGCGGCCCAGTGCTGCGGCCAGCACGTGCGGCAGGAGACAACTGTACCTGATTCTTTCAGGTGATGGTGCAGGAATTCTGAAACAACTCGGAAGTAAGAGGGACTGTGGAGCATGGCAGAGACTCACACAAGACACAACAGAGGTGGAACAAGTCGCCACGTCTATACATCTGGCAAATGTTATCCTGAATATCGGGTCTGGTTTGACCAGACGAGACGACAGTACATCGAGGGAAATAAATTACTGTTAGACTAGGGTAAGTACTGGCGTCAGGCCGGCCATATATAGACTGCAGGTTAAGGCACACAAACACGACATGAATTTGCCCTAAGCTGAAGTAGACAGCAACACTCAGTCGTCCCCTCACACGAGGTGCCACACAGAACGAGTGCTATGAATGTAACAAGGATTGCACCGGTGTGGAATGAACCATGAAGAGAGGAGGGAAGCCTTGCATCTGTCCTACTTCCAAGAAAGAATATAAAGAGGAAACCTGATGACGGCATACGAGTTCCCAGGAGGCCATGACGACGTGAACACGCTTCTGGGAAAATCCAGAACAAGAGGAAACAACAGGGAGGTGTACGGAGGAACGTGGGAAGGTGTAGGGAGGAACGTGGGGAGGTATAGGGAGGAACGTGGGGAGGTATAGGGAGGAACGTGGGGAGGTGTAGGGAGGAACGTGGGGAGGTGTAGGGAGGAACGTGGGGAGGTGTAGGGAGGAACGTGGGGAGGTGTACGGAAGGACGTGTGGAAGAAGTTCCTCAGCGTGGGCGTTGTCGACACATGGAAGCAAACGCATCACTGACCATGTGACGACCTGTGATGTGTGGCCACACCTGCCCTCACAGACACACACACACACACACACACACACACACACACACACACCTTACATCTTTAAAAAATAATGTAAATACAGAGAATATAGCCATCACCTGGACGTTTCCATTTGTTTGTCTGTGGCGTTGCTCATTACAGAGAGAATCATGCGAGGTCCACATGCCTACGTGAGTGACCACGTGTGAACAGCACAACACACGTGTCTGTCCATAAGTGTGTTCACTCACTCATGAGTCTCCATATATATGTGAGTATGAATGAGGTTATGGAATGCATGCTGAAGTGTGCACTGCATACACACACACACACACACACACACACACACCGACCTTGATCACGACGGCATGACCTTGGGGTATGAGTGTCAGACCTTTATCCTAATCCCAAGAAGTCTGGTCAAAGATCAGATCATCTTACCTGAGATGTATCATCGCGTGTAAGGGTCGTATCGACGTGTCAAGAGTCGTACCGACGTGGTCAAGGGTTGTACCCACGTGTTCAAGTGTCTTACCGCAATACATCATAAAAAATTCACTTGATGCTGAAGGTAAAGTTTGTTCTAATGTTTTCATGAATAATTTGTTTCATCTCCACGTATCATGAAGTCTTTTCATCCACTTATATGCTGTACTTTCCTTCACTCGCTCATGTCACGCTCTCAACCATCAATTATCATGCTCATTCGTGCGGAACATTTGAATGGGTCTTTGAAAAACATATTTTCGGAGGCAGTTATTTCCGTCAAAGGGTAGAATATATTTATATCCCTCGCCAGCAGCTCATTTCATGGACGAGAGACCAGAATATCTATGGACTCATTCCCCATCACGGGATCGCTCCGAGGCTGGTACAAACATCAAACATCATCATGTAAAAAGCACCACCGTATCTTTGATGCAAACTCCTAGCGATGGCCACAGTGTGGCAAACTAAACAAAATTTTCGTATTTTCTTACACCTAATAATATCCTACTACCACGACGAGGGAGCGGGAGCGATGGGTCTCACCGGAACTGTGGGATGAGGTGCAGGTGATGGTTGGAGGGAGTTGGGAGGACCAGTGTGTTGAGTGTCTGTAAATAGGAACTGCCAAAGGGACCGAAGATGATGGTGTAACACTTTCCCGCACCTCTGCAGCTGCCCTTGTTGTAGGGGATAGGAAGGAAGACCAGGCGGGGGAGGCGATAGTGAGACGAAGAAGAAACAAAGTTATGTAGGAGTTCTCGAGCTCAGGTGCAGCAGGCCAGGGATCCTGATTCCCAGGAGAATGTAGGAGGATGGCTGGAGGTGTGACCTCGGTACTGGCTAGGTACTTACACTTTTGTTTATTGTCCAGAGTGACTGGGCGAACTGGACAACCTGGAGGGGACTGGGTCTAAGTGAGACACTATGGGGTGGGACAAGGTTGGAGGTAAGATTGACGTATGACTTATGAAATACATATTTGATTATATTTTCATGTGTGTAATGTTATGTACGTAATTGTATGTGCGTGTTTACCTGTGTGTACGTATGTGCGTGTATGGATGACGTGGCACTCGCGTCCATTACTTCATCCTTCATCATTCATACCATTTTCTTCTTCGTAATACATAACCTTCACCATTCCTACAAGCCTCAACTGCCCACAAAGACAATGATCAGGAGTCGCCAGTCACATCTGGGTACAATTAATACAACAGTTTAACGCCGTCTACGTCAGCAAGTGTTCCCTCACTGAGGATAATAAATGCCTTCTATTTACATAACGAAGGTTGTCAATAAATGTGAACTTTACGATAACATATGTAATCTGAGGGTATAGCGACCACTGCTTTCACTTCACATAACAAAGACGTAAAATGACCATAAATTCCTACTTAACTCTTAGTCTTGTCAACAAACGATAACGTTTCTCACAGACAACCGTCCTGCACAACGGGATCGGCGGTTATGAACCACAACCAGTAAAGTCGTATGTTACCTTCACAACCCAAACATGGACCGTTGGAGACCAACCAACTGGCTCTTAAACTTTAGTAATCATCCATAATGATCACTAAAATGAGTTAGATCTCTCTCTCTCTCTCTCTCTCTCTCTCTCTCTCTCTCTCTCTCTCTCTCTCTCTCTCTCTCTCTCTCTCTCTCTCTCTCTTCCAGCGCTTCGCCGCCTCTTTCCCCACTGTGCAGGTTACCCAGGAATTTTGACCCTCAGTGACCTGAGGTCAGGCCCAAAAGACATCTTCCTTTAGCTTAATTAATCTTTTTCTAGTGTATCTTTTCTCTTAGTACTTATCCCGCCATCTATGCTTCTCGTGATCTGTCTACTGATAAATCATTAAATTCTTGACCATATCTCGTGCTATACTTCATGACAACAAAAAACGGACTGAAGAATAAAATTTGACCACTGGGGTCCCACAGGGCGATACATGTGGTCCACCATTCTTCTCGCTGACTCTACTGTAATGATTTTTAAACGCCAATTACACCAGTAAGGTCTACTTTGCTTTCTGATGATCCATAGTACCAAGATGCTGCTCGACCCAACAGCACACAACGGCGCCACCAGACGCCTGACATACTCACGTTAGCCTCGGATGGCTCAGCACGAGACGTGACCATACATAATGTATTACTACACACAATAAAGGAATTCCAATGAGATACACCAGTGCACAGGGCTACACTGATACCTGGGTGGTGTACTCAGTCTACAGTGGTACCTGGGTGTTGGGAGCACCTCAAGCGATGATCAAGTGTCCTCAGAAGTCCACTAAGGTTAGGTCAGGTAGGAGGACTAACACGGTACGTGTGCAGAACTACAGGAACGCCATAATCATCACACGAAAATCACCGGCAACAGTCTGAAGGATCACGTGTTTTCTTACATCAATATAAACAATTTTAATGAAAATGTTTTTGCTTCAAAACAAAATATTTCATAAGGGAAATTGTCTGTATATGTAATAACATCAGCTTTAGGTTAATTTCCAATGGTTTTATCCATTTACTTCATTTTACTTTCCACAAACTGATGTAATCTATTGTGAGTCTGGGCTGTACACTGGCCCAGCACTCTGACCATCTGAACTGCCTCGTTCAACACAACACAACAGTGTTGTTACAGGGAAGACACAGGACTGGTGGAAATATTGTCAGTATTGCCACACCGTCAGGTAGGAACAAACACCATTACCATCAACATGTGTTGCCCTGCTGGAGGAAATTTCATCACAAACAACGATACACTGATGATGTTTCATCCAGGGGCACCACCTGTGTGGCGGCACCACCTGTGTGGCGCATTGCTCTGACACATGGAGGGCAGGAGCCACGTGTGTCAGACAACGTAGTCTAGTGTGACCATGTCCAGCAAGACATCCTTCAGGCCAACCAATGGTCAAAAAGGGTAAATTATATGTAAATCCCACCGTGCTTCTACGATTCATTCTTTACTACTGCTACAGCTGTCGTGGAGGAGGCCCGTACCACCTGAATATTTCATAGTGAAGTCATTACATAGTTTCCTTGTGCCGCTTTATTATTGGAGTTATCGAACTCTGCCGTCCAGGGAAAGCTGCTGCAATTATCGAAAAACGAACCAATTCGTGGTGGAAGCTGGAGAAAATGACCGAGTTTTTGCTTTGAATAGAAAATGACCCAAACTGCGTCAGACATGAGATTGTCCCAGCACGACGAGATACGCGTCCGGCAGTGTCTCTACAGTGCTGTATCACTGAGCATACATTCAGCAGTGTCTCTACAGTGCTGTGTCACTGAGCATACATTCAGCAGTGTCTCTACAGTGCTGTGTCACTGAGCATACATTCAGCAGTGTCTCTACAGTGCTGTGTTACTGAACATACATTCAGCAGTGTCTCTACAGTGCTGTGTCACTGAGATCCGTCTCGAAACCATATCTCAGACGTGGGAGCGAGGGGCGGGCCCCGGGTGTTGGCCTGTGGTGCATGACACGCTTGGAACATAACGGACCATCCCACCTCAGACGTAGGGGGATGGTCCGTGTGCTGCCTGACGCCCACGATATATCGTGAGGTCATCATGCATGCATGTGATGGGCTGGGCCACTGCATGGAGGCAGGAGATGGTAAGTGGAGTCGCTTTAGTCTCGAACGTTTTATAATTCGGAAAAAAACTCGCTAACTGGACACCAAAAATTGTGTCCGATCATATTACTGGCAGACAAAAGTAGAAAAGAAATTCTAGACTTATTCATGAATAAAGATTTTCCAAAGCTATTTATACGGTAGGAAAGGCATCATGCAAACCTTTCCCTCAAACTGTCATGAAATACAGGTTGATGATATGTGAGTAATATGTGTACAATATGTATATGATACATAAAATTACAACTGGGGCCGTTAATGTTGCTTGAACCACATAATCCAGCCTGAAATATGACCACGATCAACTGGAGGCCAGACTCAGCTGTGGACAGTACCACAATCATGACCACATCTGTATCAAGATCATTCATTTATCATGTAATTTATCTCAACAACACGTGTTCACCATCAACCATAACCCACAGCTCAGTCAGCCTCCTTCAACTCTGAGTTAGAGAATCAATAATTAACAAATACCTAACATTATGCTTTACCTGTTACAAAGCTAAATAATCTTTATACGCTAACTGTACGTAAACACGTGTGTGTGTGTGTGTGTGTGTGTGTGTGTGTGTGTGTGTGTGTGTGTGTGTGTGTGTGTGTGTGTGTGTGTGTGAGCGTTTGTGTGTTTGTGTGTTTTACACAATAGAATATATAAAAGAGTAACTAATAGATAGAAATATCTACTCATTTTTTCGACCTCTGTTCTCCAATTAAGCGGTTGTTACAACATTTCATTATACCCTCGGGAAAATTACGTTAATGACTAGGCTATCTTATTAATAGTCTCGACACGGGAATATACCAATTATTCATGTGATGAAGTGTATATTCACTTTCACATACCAAAGTGAAGGTCGATGTATAGTATACTACTTATGTGGAGGATGATATATGGTCGAGTAGTTCAGTGGAGGATGATATATGGTCGAGTAGTTCAGTGGAGGATGATATATGGTCTAGTAGTTCAGTAGAGGATGATATATGCTCTAGTAGTTCAGTGGAGGATGATATATGGTCAAGTAGTTAACGGTGATGTTCACAATGGTTCAGATGAGTCGGTACCACTAGGGACGGGGTCGACGCGGCTGTGATGCTGAGCTGTAACTCTGGGACGAGGGATCTCCGACGGCAGGAGGTAACGGTGACGTAGAGAGTGTGGTAGTTTCTTCCCAAACTATTGTATGTGGTCGTATGAGGCAGTGGTTGTGTAGGTGCGTCTACAGCAACTGATCATGTTGGACCACCGAGGCCTCCATCACGTGATGACAACACAAGCGCCACACACACTTGAGACAACCCCCTCCAGCCAGCCAGCCAGTCAGCCAGCCAGCCAGCCAGTGTGGAGGTCGACGTCAGCGCAGGCTGGCCATAACCCCCCCCCCCCCCCCAAGCTACGGGGACGCACAACGAATTCTCATCAAGTGAAAGACCTCACGCGTGCCAGCCACGTCCTCCGATGTGATCAAAGGCGACAGAGATAGTGTGCGTGGCCACCGCACGACAAACTCACCACACGAAAATACGATTCAGGTTTGGTGTGTGTCTGTGTGTGTGTGTGTGTGTGTGTGTGTGTGTGTGTGTGTGTGTGTGTGTGTAAGATATATATCCCATCCTCTGAAATAACTACAACCTTGCCAATATACCGCACATACACAACCTCTTTTTTATAACCTAACCCCATGACCCATCGTACGAGGCTCCCCCCCCCCCCCCCGGGTCGTGACGCTGCAGGCAGTAGCAGGGATGTGATGGACTCATCTGGAGGGAGCAAAATTCTCCGACAAGATTGTATTCTTATGATCCATTGATAACAATACACCATCACCAGAGGTGACAACTAAGCGTTGTCTAACCTCATGCAAACAAAACCCAGTAACCCCGACACACCACATAATACAGCCAGCGACAGGAGTTATACATCAAAACTACAACTACACCTACAGCAATACAACATACATCCAACCTGCACATTACAACCATGGCTACCAAACAATAAATACGTACAGCTAACCTATACATATCACAACCACCAATACATCTATAATGTTAACCTATATATCCCTGGGGATAGGGGAGAAAGAATACTTCCCACGTATTCCCTGCGTGTCGTAGAAGGCGACTAAAAGGGGAGGGAGCGGGAGGCTGGAAATCCTCCCCTCTCATTATTTTTCTTTAATTTTCCAAAAGAAGGAACAGAGAATGGGGCCAGGTGAGGATATTCCCTCAAAGGCCCATTTCTCTGTTCTTAACGCTACCTCGCTAACGCGGGAAATGGCGAATAGTTTGAAAAAAAAAGAAAGAAAAATATATATATATCACAACCACCAATACATCTATAATGTTAACCACAAACAGCCAACCTCCAAAGGTCTGAGCCTCTATAACTTGGGTCATCACGTACTCTAAATGAACCAATTTTAAAACCTCTAAACTTCTACTCACTCTATCAAGGATCTGTATCTATCACCACACTTCTACTCAACAACAGTTCTCTTGAGCATATTCAGAAATATTTACCCAAGACATATTTTCCTTGGCTCACAATATTTCTGGCAAACAAACGAAAATTTATTAACCTACAAACCTGCCTCATTACTAAGGCTGAGGTGAGGAGGCAACCTACAAACTGTCTCACTATTTTTTTAGGATATTTACTTTGTATGTACACTGATACATGCTCTTTGTATGTACACTGATACATACTCTTTGTATGTACACTGATACATACTCTTTATATGTACACTGTAATACATACTCTTTGTATGTACATTGTGATACATACTATTTGTATGTACACTGTGAAACATACTTTGAAATTTTGGCTTTGACGCAGCAGTGTATATTAATCACGACCTTTGAGCACGACGGTACGACCCTAGAGCACGAGAATATGACTCTAGAGCACGACGGTACAACCAGGTATAACCAACGACAGCACTACTGTTGGCTGGTATAACCAACCAGAGCACTACTGTTGGCTGGTATAACCAACCAGAGCACTACTGTTGGCTGGTATAACCAACCAGAGCACTACTGTTGGCTGGTATAACCAACGACAGCACTGCTGTTGGTTGGTATAACCAACGACAGAACTACTGTTGGTTGGTATAACCAACCACAGCACTACTGTTGGCTGGTATAACCAACCAGAGCACTACTGTTGGCTGGTATAACCAACCAGAGCACTACTGTTGGCTGGTATAACCAACGACAGCACTGCTGTTGGTTGGTATAACCAACGACAGCACTACTGTTGGTTGGTATAACCAACCACAGAACTACTGTTGGCTGGTATAACCAACCACAGCACTACTGTTGGCTGGTATAACCAACCACAGCACTACTGTTGGCTGGTATAACCAACCACAGCACTACTGTTGGCTGGTATAACCAACCAGAGCACTACTGTTGGCTGGTATAACCAACCAGAGCACTACTGTTGGCTGGTATAACCAACGACAGCACTGCTGTTGGTTGGTATAACCAACGACAGCACTACTGTTGGTTGGTATAACCAACCACAGAACTACTGTTGGCTGGTATAACCAACCACAGCACTACTGTTGGCTGGTATAACCAACCACAGCACTACTGTTGGCTGGTATAACCAACCACAGCACTACTGTTGGCTGGTATAACCAATATCAATATATTCAGCCAAACTGTAAAACAAAAATGTTGAGGAAAAAATCTAAATATTTCGTGTCGGTAGTGAAATATCTTTGTCCCGCCCGGCTCCCACCTGCCCAAGCTCAAAATTGCTGGGAATTTTTACGACTCGTCGCCTGACACCAAAGACTTTCCTTGACACTCTAAAACGTCGACTTGACACATTCTCCTGACACCATAACGTCGCCTGATACCTGTCATAAACGCCTCTCGACACCTGACACGCCACTTGAGACCTGAAGTCACTTGACACCTGACACGTTCCTTCACAAGTCACAAAGTCTCCTGACACCTGACAAAAGACAAACTGAATCAAGAAAAGTTGTTGCGTTACACATACAGACGTGACACAGACAGCGTCACGTCTGGACGCACCTCACTTACTCCATTTCGTGATATGTACCGACTCACCAGGAAAAATTGCTGGCCTGTCACCTATTTCAAGAGTTTTGAGTATTTCTGTCTCATTATTTACCATACGTCACGACACACTGTCATCTAAATTTTACTTGCCATGTGTAAAACTTTACATTATCGATATATTCATGTGACACAAGTGAGCCCACCTCATTATCCGTCTCCCTCAAGTGTAATGTACAGTTTACTGTTGTTCCTGACAACACCTGTGGCTCACTGTATGGACCAGTACAATGAACAATGAAAACCCATGTCTTTATCATGATACCTCGAACACAATCAAAGTAACTCTATTTATAAGCTATCTGTTCGCCATAAAGCTCTCAGATACTAAGGATGTTTATCTATCTATCTATCTATATATATATATATATATATATATATATATATATATATATATATATATATATGAGAGAGAGAGAGAGAGAGAGAGAGAGAGAGAGAGAGAGAGAGAGAGAGAGAGAGAGAGAGAGAGAGAGAGAGAGAGAGACCCCGTGCAGTCATCCCTAACATCCATACTTGTGTAATCTTACTAGATGTGTGGTTGGGTAAACCTGGTCAATTTACTGGCTATCAGGCGTGCCAGTGGTCTGGTATGGGTGTGTATGGTCCCAGTTGTTGGCACCGACAGGCCTCCTTAATGGGTATGTACGCCTTGCTGGCACTAACGAGGCTCCATACTGGGAGCAACCATTTATACACAAAT
Organism: Panulirus ornatus; assembly: GCF_036320965.1. Classification (NCBI taxonomy): domain Eukaryota; kingdom Metazoa; phylum Arthropoda; class Malacostraca; order Decapoda; family Palinuridae; genus Panulirus; species Panulirus ornatus. The sequence continues at coordinate 1,145,152 of NC_092238.1, forward strand.
GGCTGCCAGGTCAAATGAAGGAGCCAGGCTGGATGTATTGTACTACCTTCACTCCTCGAGATAATAAGTTTAATCTCTTCTTCTAATCCTATCATCCATCATTATCATCATCATATAACCCCAGTCTCCCTGCCGGGCCAGACGATCCTGCATCTTTAAGGCTGAGTTAAATTCAGTAGGAGGGACAAGATGGACCCCTTCCTTGTGGGAACGTCTTCGACGAGATCGTGCTCCAGGGGAACAACGTGCCTGAAGGTGACTGTCACTCCTAACCTAACCACAAGCAGGTGGAGTCCGGTAACGCCCTTCGAATCCGATGTAACTGAATTCCACTGGATGGGTGTTGGACTCGTTTAAACTGTGCAGACAAACGTCTAGAACCCTGCTTACGGTAGAGAGAGCCGGGCTGCCCCATGGTCGGTGAGAGATATAATGATTAGTTTCATAAGTATAAAAACACAGGTGCTACATGTCTCCAGCAAGGGAATAGATTATTATAATCATCACACTAGACGTCTTCATCAAGCTGAGACATCATTATAATCATCAAACAATTAAGAGAAATATCCATTTCAGGAGATGATAATGAGAACAATATTATTTTCAGGGTAATTACTTCCACGAGTCTTACACAACAGCTTGACGCCAACCATCTCACACAGACACGATCACTGATAATATTTCCTCACCCTTTGCTTCGTGCATTACGTCATTTCCTGTGATCCTCTTAACTTTTACATTGATGTATGAGGATGCTGCCATAACAACCCGCCCAGGGGTACAGCAGCAGGAGGTTTCTATAAGCAGTATAGCAACAAGAACAACCTCGGCCCATCCTGAGCTTGCCTTATACAGTAGACTGGGCTTCCACTCCAGCATGTGCTGGAAATAATCAATTTATTCTGCATCCGGTCACAGCCATTTCCAGTCTTGTCCTGTGGTCTGCTGGACTCCAGCCTTGATCCAGCCCTCCAGGAGGAAACTTCTTATTCTCAATTTCTATCGTCCACAGACAGACAACCCTCTTCCGTCTATCGTCTCCACCTATCGTCACAAACCGGTACTACACCGCTCTGGAGAACACAAACATATGTGACCTTCCTACTCAAGGGCTTCATTTGCCATACTCATGAGCTTAATTTGCCATACTCAAGGGGTTAAGTTGCCGTGCTCAAGGGTAACAATATCTTACGTCAATATCATTTTTGTTCAACGATAAAAATCAGCTTGATATTTTGTTACGATTGTCAACTTTTATATAATTTATGTTAATGTGACGTGACCTACAGTATCACTGATCAGTACGAAGGTTCAGTATCTGCTGTAACACCAGAGGGAAGATACAGCACCACAGCAGCTGGGACCTGCTGTACACACAACAGAAACAGACGTCAGGAAACAACGGGTGTAGCCACTGATGACGCAAACAAACAAGAAACAAAACAAACCTCAACAAGAGAAACAGAGTTTAGCTAAAAGCAGCAAAAACAAACAAACAAAATAACAAGAAAGAGCAACATCATCACCTACAACAACAAATAACAAAAGCAGCATCAACAATAACAACAGTTTCAGCAAACACTATTACCAAACAAGGACATCAACAAAGGCAATAACAATTAACCTGTCCTCGACCATAATGGTTAACAATCTAATCTTCATTAATCGTTAAACTCTTACCTTGTTTACACGATCCACAAAAATACCTGTCATTCTATCTATCTATCTATCTATCTATCTATCTTTATACTTGTCTGTATCTATCAGATTGTTGCATCTTCAAATCTGTTCCCAATTCCTGGCATACATCAGGTACACAACATTACCCACACACATCTTCAACTCAGGCCCAGTGTATCAGTGTGCAACAGACACGTCCACATTCACACAACTGCTTCGTGCTCTCACACTTTTCACACTTAGGTCGATTCGTCACTGAAGAATAATCAAGGAATATTGAAGGTAATCCCTACACTAATGATAGTAATAACAGCAGTAGAGTAGTAGCATGACACATCTACAACATAGTATTAGATTAATAATAAGCATCTTTAATAACGTTATCTTACCACTTACGACCAATGACAGTATCACACATAGACTACACATCATTACAGTGGCAGCAAACATCAGTAATAAAACTTTACACTGATGTCATCAATCAAAGTAGCAATAAACGTCAAGGGAAGCATTACAGTGCATCTCAGGGCTCCAGAAGGAAAGAAATCAAGAGTTGACAATATTATCTTGCATCATTAACGTAACAGATCAGACATGACGACACTGTACAGTACAGAGCAAGACCTCCTCTGTTGCAGGAAAAGCCTCCCACCAGCAAGCAGAAAAATCCAGCGGTAAACAGACAAGGCCAAAGGTGACCAGAGAGTGACAGCGGTAAACACAGAACCCCATCGCTACACAGAGAACGTTAAAGCAACACAGAACAGTACTCTGCTCCACAGGCTTGGAGAAGCCATTCCAATATAACCCAATATAACTATTATGTGAGGAACATGGCGAAGCACTGCCCTTAATGCTCGCTCCTCCATATCTTCCAGGCCTGGCGCAGCAGCCATACTGGAAATTGAAAAGGAATACCCTCACATGAGCCATCTATCTGTCTGATCTAGTCTTCCAGAACAATGACTCTATCGTAAACCTGTAAATTACGTGGTATTCTTTATAGAAAGCCCCAGCCACGGTGCAAAGTCCCCTCCCAGGCCAGACTTTAAGAGCAAAGGAGAAAAGAGGAAATGAAAAAAAATCTTAAGAGCTTTTGAGGAAGCGGAAAACCTGGTCTTACACAAGAGGCGGGTCATACGTGATGGAAAGAACATGGAATTAATAACAATAAAAAGAATAATGAAAAAGGATGTTATGGAAGAGTGTGAGGAGGAGAGCTGTATGGCGGGAGAGGTTGTTACCACCAACCCGGGAGCTTACTTTTAATGAGACAGAAAGTAAGACCAGCAATCCTGACACCAGGGAGTGGGTGCAGGGGGTGTAGTAAGGTTCCGAGCACACCACTCCAACACTCCACAGTAAGAACGGGGCTACCTCCACAGACACCTGCTGTCTACAACCTTACCTGGACGGCTGCTGTCTACAACCTTCCCTGGACGGCTGCTGTCTACAACCTTCCCTTGACGGCTGCTGTCTACAACCTTACCTGGACGGCTGCTGTCTACAACCTTCCCTGGACGGCTGCTGTCTACAACCTTACCTGGACGGCTGCTGTCTACAACCTTCCCTGGACGGCTGCTGTCTACAACCTTACCTGGACGGCTGCTGTCTACAACCTTACCTGGACGGCTGCTGTCTACAACCTTACCTGGACGGCTGCTGTCTACAACCTTCCCTGGACGGCTGCTGTCTACAACCTTTCCTGGACGGCTGCTGTCTACAACCTTACCTGGACGGCTGCTGTCTACAACCTTCCCTGGACGGCTGCTGTCTACAACCTTTCCTGGACGACTGCTGTCTACAACCTTACCTGGACGGCTGCTGTCTACAACCTTCCCTGGACGGCTGCTGTCTACAACCTTCCCTGGACGGCTGCTGTCTACAACCTTCCCTGGACGGCTGCTGTCTACAACCTTACCTGGACGCTGCTGTCATATCTTTCCCCAGACGACTGTCGTCTACAACCTTGCCTGAGTGTGTGCTACAAGAACCCACAGCCTACAAGTGATCCTCTCTACATGAGTCATCATGTATGGCCTGACTGGGCAGCCGCTGTTGTGTGTGGAGCAGCCTGGAGTAGCCAGCAGTTGTGGCGAGCAGCAGGGAAGCTCCATCGGGATTTGTCGGAAAAAAGAAAATGGTTTACGTTCGAGTGGACGCTTCTGCAGGTTCACCGGCCGCCCTGGCTTTACTGGACGCCAGCTAACCTGCTCTGGTTTACTCACCAAATTTCAGATATGAAACAGGAAAATAAATCTATCCTTTTTCATGTTCTCACCAAACCTGACAGATGGCGTCAGTGACAAATTATTAGTTTCATTCCGACTTCGAGAATTTCCTGCGGCCACAAGTGGCACCGTCTGCTTGTAAGTAACATGGCACTATACTTACAAGCTTTGTATAACATCATGTCGTTCTACCTGGCACTCTATGAACCTACATGACACCAGAAAGTTAGAAATATTGCTAAGTGGTATCAAAGAGCACAGACCTGCTACAGGTAGCGCCTCCCTGATTAAATAGCACCATTCAGCTTCCTACTGTTTCTCTGTGGAGTCCAGCCACTTGAGGATTGACAATTATAATACCCTCTCCCTCCCACCTAAACAACTAAGCAATTAAACTGTGGAATTCTCTTCTTCGTTTCGCCTTTCTGTCCTTCTAAAACCAACCCACCTTTAAGTCAGGTCTAAACATACGTGTGGAGCCTTGATCAATTTCTCCCTTGTTTTCTCCAACATTATTCCTTTCACGCGAGATGGCCTTTGACTGGGGTATGTTCTGCCCATGGCAGCCACGTCGGTTACTACATAAGTGTCTACACGTAGCACCATCCCGCTACAAGGAACCTCAGTTATAAGTAGCAGAAGTAGCATATCCTAGTCATAAACACAACCTAGTCATCTAGTCATAAACACAACTTGACCTGTGATAACTATTATAACCACTATAACACTACGTCATCATAGCATCACAACCATTATCTACAAGTAGCACAAGCCTCGTAGAAAGGAACACATTACGTAACATTGTCACTACGAGCATCATAACCTTGTCTGCGTTAAAGGAAGAGAAGAAACCATGACTACCATTAACAATTTAAATTGTCTCCAAGTAACATTTTCACTTTGATACAAGTAGCAATAACCTTCTATGGATCATAACCCCCCTCCACCTTCCCCTCCAGCCATGTATCAACACTACAACAATTCCACCGCCAAAATAACTTTAATTAAAAATGTCATCTCAAGTTTTGATGACTCTCTAATTCCTGAGAGACACCTTCAAGACTGTAAACAATTCTAAACCATCCTAACTTGTGTGGTGTGTGTGTGTGTGTGTGTGTGTGTGTGTGTGTGTGTGTGTTACCTCCTACCTGTGGTTACTCCGTCAGTGACAAGCCACCTTCACGAGGCTGTATCATCGTCTGATGACGGGCACAACGCAGCCTCGAAGAACTTTTCCATCATTTCCCCGCTACTGGAAGCGGCGCAACCTTGGAGCTGCAGGATGGTAAAGACAGAGCCAAAGTCTTGTTGGTGGATGAGAAGTGGAGGGAAGAGATGGAGGGTTACAGTGTGAGTACCTCCACGATACCAAGGCTGAGAGTCAGTGTGTTGGCATATCCACACATCAGCCAGGGTCAGGCCCCTGGAGCACGACAGTGTGACCCTCGCGAATGATGGCATGACACCTGACCTGACGGTGACGCAGCAGGTGAAAGGTCAAGCCGTCGTAGAAGGCTAAATGGAAGGTAAGACTCTGAGGAATCAACACCCAAAGACACAAACAAAAATATGGAAGAACGTTTCGAGCATGACAAGTTAAAGGAACAGAAGATAACCTGTTCTCCATTATAAGCGTTGTAAACAATTATGTCATTCATGTGATCGCTAGATAACGATACAGTATATCCTCACGTGTGAGTACAGCTGGCCAGCATGCGAATAATGATGAGAGGGCAGTATGGCCAGGCTGAGCTCTGCGTGAGTGAGGGGCCACTCATGTGATAACATTACTTAACTACCAAGTTTAAGTCTATTCATCAGGGATTGATTTTTGCCGGTTAAGCAGCGCGATGCAAGGCTGTCTGCTCGCTCGCTCGCTGGGCGGACGTGTCTTCCCCCGCCAGCTTGTGGAGATCACTGGCCACAACACGGGCCTCACAGCCAGGTGGAGGAGAGCTCTGCTGGGTGGCTGGCTGGGTTATTTTGACCTGAGGTCTACAGACTGCCAGGGTCGTTAGGGCCGTCAACCTCTAGTTATAAACACCAACCTAACAATCTTGAACACCTTCCGGAGGTGTTCAACATAATTCTAATACCATACATGCTCCTACTACATATATATCCCCTTCCCTATATACCATACATGCTCCCACTACATATATATCCCCTTCCCTATATACCATACATGCTCCCACTACATATATATCCCCTTCCCTATATACCATACATGCTCCCACTACATATATATCCCCTTCCCTATATACCATACATGCTCCCACTACATATATATCCCCTTCCCTATATACCATACATGCTCCCACTACATATATATCCCCTTCCCTATATACCATACATGCTCCCACTACATATATATCCCCTTCCCTATATACCATACATGCTCCTACTACATATATATCCCCTTCCCTATATACCATACATGCTCCCACTACATATATATCCCCTTCCCTATATACCATACATGCTCCCACTACATATATATCCCCTTCCCTATATACCATACATGCTCCCACTACATATATATCCCCTTCCCTATATACCATACATGCTCCCACTACATATATATCCCCTTCCCTATATACCATACATGCTCCCACTACATATATATCCCCTTCCCTATATACCATACATGCTCCCACTACATATATATCCCCTTCCCTATATACCATACATGCTCCCACTACATATATATCCCCTTCCCTATATACCATACATGCTCCCACTACATATATATCCCCTTCCCTATATACCATACATGCTCCCACTACATATATATCCCCTTCCCTATATACCATACATGCTCCCACTACATATATATCCCCTTCCCTATATACCATACATGCTCCCACTACATATATATCCCCTTCCCTATATACCATACATGCTCCCACTACATATATATCCCCTTCCCTATATACCATACATGCTCCCAATACATATATATCCCCTTCCCTATATAAAAGTAATCATAGAGTTAAAGATCGGTATTCATAAGGGAAATTACATTGTAAATGAAGACAAGTAACCATTACTATATACAGGTGAAGGGGTAAAAGTGATGGTGGTGCCCCTTTAAGCATGGCGCTGAAAGTTCTGGTGCTGGGAACTTCTTAATGAGTTGAAGAGGTAAATTAGGGGGTGAACCTGTCATCGTTAATACAACTTCTGTCCACCATTATGGATGGTTTACCTTCTTATCAGCTCTAATGATGGGTATCATTATCAGGGCACGACCCCTGAGCACGACGGTACGACCCTTGACCACGAGGGTACGACCCCTGAGCACGAGGGTACGACCCATTGGGTATGATGACCAGGTCATCGATAATCATGAAGCAAGAGAACACGTCAAGTCATAACGTGAGTGATGACTGGGCGTGGGACAAACTGACTTAATTCTTGATGATGTTAAGAAATACGTGTAAACAGAAGCGATGTTGAAAGTTCATGATGTTCATGGTGAACAGTCATATTATCCTGGTGGACATAACCCGCACCTGAGCTTTGATCATGTAATGAATAATTACGATAATTACTCAGTATACATCATGCTCTTCTCTCCGTCTGCAGTCAAGGGTCATGACCTACCTGGACACATTGTACCATGTGTCCAACACATATGTGTACCATCATGAAGTGATCATATCTACTCTCGCCACGTCTTCTGTAATATGGTGTATAGACATTCCTTGTTTGAACTCTCTCTCTCTCTCTCTCTCTCTCTCTCTCTCTCTCTCTCTCTCTCTCTCTCTCTCTCTCTCTCTCTCTCTCTCTCTGTCACATTATGACCGTGTTGGTAGTGTTCCTATCCTGGTGAAGTCCCCCAGAACATAATGACACAGGGACACAGTAACGTGGTAACCTGCTCAAACACGTAACTTGTACCTCTGTGTCTGTCTTAATCTTATACTGATAACACACAAGACAACCTTGCTACAATATATATATATATATATATATATATATATATATATATATATATATATATATATATATATATATATACATATATATATATATATATATAATGTCATAGTCAAGACCGAGTTGCAGTCATGTGAAGACAATAGTCACACAAGTTAACACCATAAAGTTAACACCATACTAACACAAATCAAGACCTTACTAAGACCAGTCAGTGATGACGGTGCTGTTAACACCGTGCTAGGCCAAGCTTCACATGGACCACTGGACAGTCAGAACGGAAGGGCAGCTTTATATAAGAGGAATCACATTATTTTCCCCACTCCACTGACGACACACGCACGCACGCACGCACGCACGCACCGGGTTGAACCTAGGTTCATAACACGACCCCCAGTCATCATGAGTGGCTCATTACGGAGGAAGAAGGTCATGATAACAGTGAACTATCTAATAACATAAATAACTGACATTACCTAAAGCGATAATGATGAATTGTATAAAATTATGAAATAGCTGGAAAGAGCTTAATTATAAGAAATTATCCAAATATAACTGAATGATTCATAATTTGCCAAATAGACGAATAACAATATCGGAATTATCAAAACTTTCCGTTAAGGTGAATAATTAAGTAATAATATGTACTTAACATTTTGATGATAACCAAACAAACACTTTGGTCATAAATACACAAGAACATCAACAGTTTTAAAGTACTTCACCACAACATAAACATTCTTGTCTCACCTGAAGCAAAATGTCTGAAATAACTGTTGCAAGTATCATTACTATTATCATTATCATTATCATCATTATCATTATTATCATTATTATTAACATTATTACTATTATCATCTTAGCATTACATTGATAATAATAATAATTATCATTATCATTATTATTATTATTATCATCATTATCAGTGCCAGGTGGTGGGTGTGGAGGAGTGTGGTGGTGGGTCTAGTGTACAGGTAAGGTGAGGGGTGTTCTCCCTGGGGCCACCTTCTAGTGCTACCTTCATCATCGTCACGTGTGTGGCTGTGTCATCACTACTACGTTTTTCGTGTTACCTCGTCTATTAACCTTATATATATGTACCCTACCAATACTCCTATGTGTCTTAACCTTATATATATATATATATATATATATATATATATATATATATATATATATATATATATATATATATACCCTGTCTTTACTCCAATGTGTCTTAACTTTGTATATATGTAACGTCTTTACTTCTGTCTTAACCTTGTATATATGCGCCAATATGTTATATAAAATCTTTATATCTTCGTGTACCATTTTGACAAAAAACATTGAATAAAAGTTATAACTCATAAAACGTACATATCATTAACTCTCCTTTAGTACTATCAAGTTTACAGTATATATATATATATATATATATATATATATATATATATATATATATATATATATATATACCAACTCTTGTTAAATTAACTCATCAAATCATATTTACATTCCTATTTTTTCAAAGCTAGTCTGTTGATGGAATTATTTGGAACAAACACTTTACACAAACACTCGCTATTTACTGTGGCAAGTATCAGGATGCTGTGTGTACAACATGGCACTATAACAAAAAGAAAAAATCGACCATTAGAGAATATTTGTTTACTCTCTAACAATAGAAATTCTTTTACGTCCAAAGTTGAAAATTTCAACGTTTCTTTCTAAAGCGGTTTATTCTGTTTCAGAAATATATTCAGAATCTGAATAAACTTCACGAGTCCATAACCTTAATATTTTCAAATTATGTTTCCTTCCCTGAATAAATCTTGAAGTCCATTATGAAAGGTCTACTATACCTTTAAAATTGGTCTGGAACCTTCCAGCTTTACTGTTATACGTGTGATGGTTCAGGTTGTGTGAAGACGTGGCCTGCAGCCCTACATATTGCTTCTTGCCTTCAGTGAGAACTTGACTGTTTCCAGTAAACTGTCATTATTACCGCATCTCAGATCACTTCCTGCACCTGTGTGAGGCCTGGGCTGTCTACCGTATTTCCTCTTCTAGTGCTTATGTTGCTTTACTTTCCACTAGTAATATTTTGCAGCTTTCCCTATCTGCCGCTGCAGATGTGAACAAAACCAAGTACAGGTTAAAGGCCAGGCTTTCCAGTACTTATCCTGTGTTCAACATAATGCATCCCTCCCGCCTCTCATTCCAGTCGTTCTTAATTGTTTTGAATTTTTCTAGGTTCATGTTGGGATGGTGGATGTTCTCTGTTCCGCTATGACAAATACCATTCACTTGATTAGGTTAACATAGAACATAACATTATGGAGAGAACAAGTGCTAGTAAAACAGTCATCATTAGTTCAGCTTCTCTCGTTCTGAAGCTTCAAGGAAGCCAACTTGGTCATTCTTTCAGTAGGTGAGGGACTCCTTGCTGTCTTATGGTAGTTGAAGGCGAGGTTTTCCAACAAGGTCGGTACTACATCTTTTCCTCATGTCTTCCGTGATATACTGATGCTGGTTTGTGATCTTAACCTCTCTCAGCGGGACGGCCCTGAAAGTCATTTCCAGCGATCACAGTTCACATCACCCGACCCACTGGAACGCTTGGTGGATACCTTCATGAGGCGTACGTCCGCCAGCACTGTATCTCCCTGATCACTCTGGTTCCATTTGGTTTAGTATGTGTTTACACCTGCCCTGAGATACAGAGCTTCATACAATTGGCGGTGCATTAAGTACATTATGGTTTACATGTTGGATGTTCTCATCAAATGTAAACTCGTCCTCAAACTTAATCTGTTTTGACCGTTTCGCACAATTTGTGAGATATGACACCATTACCACATTTATCTGTGGTTATCAAGCCAACATTCTGTTAGTTACTAGGATTTCCAAAAGGCTATCAGAGAGACGGGGTTCAGTAAAAACTGTTCAGTTTGCAAAACTGATTATATGCAGCTGAGGTCAGTGTTTGATGGTAATAATCAATCTAAACAAACTTTAACTGTCAAAAGTTTATCAGCATCCATCGTCCAGATGTCCCCGAGATGATGTTTCTTCCTTCATATACCTGGACATCCTTCATATACCTTTCTCTAATCTAAAGCAGATAATCAGTTAACCGAGTTTCAGAAATTTCGATTATAATCCAAAAAGGATCAGTAAAAACCATGTTTGGGAACAATATACACGAACTTAGAGATAACAAAATGAGTTATCTTACGAAGTCTGGTCAAAATCCAACCTCCTCAGGCACACCAGAGATCATGAACCGATGTTTGTGTCTTACATGGAAGCGTGAAACATATAAACTTAACCAGACTCGAGCGACCAGCACGGGAGTGGAAGTTCGGAGCAGCGGTTCGAGCCAGGTTCGTAGTGTCAATATATTCCATGGAAGTGCCTGTACGTGGTAGACATTTTCTTCCCAATGTAAACAAATGTGAGTCGTGGATGACTTAGTTCTGTCTGCACACATGACCTGAGAACCAAAGGTAATAATTACATGACCACGTCTGACCTCCGTCCATCGTAAACCACCACAGTAACACAAACTCATAGAAACATTCCTATTCTGACATCAGAAATATATATACAGTTATATTTTGTAAATACATAGGACGTGGACAACCAATATAAACACGAGCACTATGAACATCACGTGTGTTATGTACACAGTCTACAGAAATCCGTCTTTCCAGCTCCTCAGGTGACCTCAAACCTTACTGTTAGATCTTCCGTGTCCAACACAAGTAACTCAATTTCTGGAGGACTGGCGAGGTACCGCCAGTGGCAAGCCTCAGCAACACAGACAGCGTCACAGGTACCTTGAGAGATGTTCCATTCTTATCAGTATGAGGGCAGTCCTGAAGATCTCTGTCCTTCAAACTATTAACTTCAAAATCAACAAGATATCAGACAGTACCCCTGGCAGACCACCTCTGAAGTTTGCTAAAGGGACGTGATACAACGTCTTTGTGCGGATATGAAAACATTTATGAATAAAGAGATAAGCAAGGTGTGTCCAGCATGAGCAGTACCTGGTCCCTTACAGACGGTGGAAGGAGGGTATTGAAGAAGTTATGGGAGAAAGAGACGTTGTCGAGGCACACAGCCAGGGCAGTCAGCTGTATCCTTTTAAACATGTGTTTCCCTGGACGATGACCCATGCAATACCGGTTAACATAACTGAGGTATCAACAGTGACATACATGACTGGCCATATCTTACGTCTCATGAAGGTAGTCAATACAGAAGTTGAGTAATCTTGTGCAAACTAAACTACAGAAGGACGCACTGACCCAACCACCAGGACAGCCATTGACCAGAGCCAGCAGCCAACAAGACAATGCACTCTGAAAGAAGCAGCGACCTTAAAAGGGCTGACCTTAACACACCATGACCTAGATAATCTGGTCACCAGAAAGAAGATTTCAAAGACATGTATGAATGTATACATGACATTAACACCGTACGACCCTCCTGCAGGCAAGACTAACACTGTGTGACCCTCCTGCAAGATAAGAACTGGGGTGACAGAAGAGAAGGAAGGAGGGAGTGAGAGCACAATAAAGAAAAGAAAAAGGAGAAGACAGTCTCTCCCAGATGTAACTTGACGGTAAAATCTTAAATAAATCCCAGTCTTTCAGGAGACGTTGTGCGGAAACCTGTGACGGACAGACAATTTGCACATATAAAGGCCAGGGACTCCGGCTGGAGGCTGAACGACGCCCTCTCTAAAAATAACATACTGGTTTTTCCCCAATGATTATATATCTATATATATCTATCTATCTATCTATATATATATATATATATATATATATATATATATATATATATATATATATATATATATATACATACAAGCCACAAATTCATACAATCATTCCGGGTGTCAGGGATAGAGCTGTACAGCAAACACGAGAAAATTTACATAAATATACATCATACATACACATATACGAACGCACTGAAGTATTGAAATTACTGTGGAAGCTTTGTGCAGCCGACGGAAATATAACTATACCCGCTAGCAACCCTTTGTTGCCAGTCTCCACCACACGAGGACGAGGTGCGGGTATTCCAGCCATAATACTTCACCAGTATATTGGTGCCGGGGGAGGGAGGAGGGACTCTGCTGGGGTGTGACCGAGACAGGTCTATGCCACATGGAATTTCTATACCAGGGAATGGAACCTGGAACCTGCAGCTTACTGCAGGACCACCTCGATGACGTCTGGACACACACACACACACACACACACACACGGACGGTTGTGTTGTGTGGCTACTTCCAGATGACCCACATCCCATGGCAGGGATTCACTCTGGCGGGATGTGCTCCTCGTGTCCCCGGGTGCAGGAGGGGACTACATGGGCAAGACAGACAACAAGGGGCTGTCAGTCCATGTTATCTGTCTTGGATTGAAGTCCAGATGTGTGTGTTATTGTACTAAATGTATGACGTCAAGATGGAAGAGAAGTACGGATGTCTCCCCGCCCTGCGGCAGCATCAACAACCAACAGGGAAAGAGAATGGAAGGTTGATCATGCACGGGTGAAGTTATCCAGCATGGAATGTAACGGGATAAAATGAACGGAGGACGGTGGAGGGAGAGACGATGTGAACGTATGTTCTCACCACTACAACTACACTACAACTATTGGCACATGTCCTGGACGACCCACCGACCACAGCTATAAGGAACGTGTCTGGTGGCAGAGCAGAGCAGAGCAGAGCAGAGCAGAACCTGGTGATGGTGTGTACTGTGCCTCTCTCTCGCCACCTTGTGTGCGGCCGGCTACACACACCACAACCACCAGTCATCCTCACCACAACCGTTACTGCCAAAACTATAGTAAGTAACCATTACCAGCCACTACCGCTATCACAAAAACTACAACCACCAACCACTTACCACGACAATAACCCCCCACCCCAACCTTACCCCAACCAGACCAGCTGGAGGACAAGTGTTACCAGCAGAGCGAGCGGCCTTATCCCCGGTAGTGTTCCCAACTCAGGAATCAATACACTCGCTATCTTGTGACATCCACCAGAACCAACAGCTTAGCGCCAAGCTCAAGCTTCACCTAGACCCATGATCATACTAAGCTCAAGCTTCAGCTAAAGTCACGATCACAGCTGCAATAAAACACACACACACACACACACACACACACACACACACACACACACACACACATGGACCTCCTTGGTGTAGTCGTTAATCAATCTAAGCACCCCCGAGGTCGGCCCGCTAAGGTTCGAAACCTGGGCGCAGCAGTCAGCCCACATCCAACCCGTGTTCATCCTCCCTTCGGGGCTGGTCGATGAATGGGTATCTGGCTTAAGCTGGTGTGTGTGTGTCTGTGTGTGTGTGTGTGTGTGTGTGTGTGTGTGTGTGTGTGTGTGTATGCACAGAAGTAGAGACATGGTACACACAAGGGTAAAAGACGGAGTAACACGAGTGTCAAACTCTCTCCCTAACACACACACAAGGTGACCACAGTTAACACAGTTGTCACACACGTCTATATATTAATGCAACTAAAACAAAACATGATCACTGGATGTGGTCGTTCTGCTTGGAAGTCGCTTGTGTCGTTACAGCTGGGTCTCCTTCTGGTCGTTCTAAACAGTCTCCATATTCATAGCAGCTCTGAACAGTGACGTATCGTACTGTGGGTCGTTTTAGCCGGTCATGATGGTGGCAGCGTCAAGTAGTGATGGTGGTCGTACTGTACGTCATGCTAAGCTTTCACGTCTTACCTTATTTTCAAGTTGGTTGTGTGCAGTGTTGCCACAAGTGATCCTGAGATTCGTCATAACGAAGGATCACCGTTAACGCTGAGCGAAATGTAACGAAATTTAACCATCTTTTTAGAAACGTTTTAGACTTTTTTTTCCTCTCAAAAAACACTGTGTTATGACCGAAAGTTTATGAGGGAGAACTTGTGATACGAGGTTTATTGCACCACTCATTAAGTTTTATGAGCTTCAAATCTCTTATTGAAAAAACAAGGTTTTACCTGTTAAACTCTTGGTAAAGAAAAAACATACAGGTTTCCTGTCGATAGCCTTAGCAATACTGGCTCTAGCACTTCTGTCCAAGGTTCAAACAACTCTCCTCTGACAGCCTGGGAGCTCTCATGACTGTTCCAGCAGCTCTCATGACTGTTCCAGCAGCTCTCATGATTGTTCCAGCAGCTCCCTTGAGTTTCAACAGCTCTTTGAACTGATCCAGCAGCTCTCTTGATAGGTCCAGTCGCTCTATACTTTTATATCAGCTCTGTTGAGTGTTCCAGCAGCTCTCGTGACTGCTCCAGCAGCTCTCTTGGCTGTTCCAGCAGCGCTCTTGGCTGTTCCAGCAGCTCTCGTGACTGCTCCAGCAGCTCTCTTGGCTGTTCCAGCAGCTCTCGTGACTGCTCCAGCAGCTCTCTTGGCTGTTCCAGCAGCGCTCTTGGCTGTTCCAGCAGCTCTCGTGACTGCTCCAGCAGCTCTCTTGGCTGTTCCAGCAGCTCTCGTGACTGCTCCAGCAGCTCTCTTGGCTGTTCCAGCAGCTCTCGTGACTGCTCCAGCAGCTCTCTTGGCTGTTCCAGCAGCTCTAGTGACTGCTCCAGCAGCTCTCTTGGCTGTTCCAGCAGTTCTCGTGACTGCTCCAGCAGCTCTCTTGGCTGTTCCAGCAGCTCTCGTGACTGCTCCAGCAGCTCTCTTGGCTGTTCCAGCAGCTCTCGTGACTGCTCCAGCAGCTCTCTTGGCTGTTCCAGCAGTTCTCGTGACTGCTCCAGCAGCTCTCTTGGCTGTTCCAGCAGCTCTCGTGACTGCTCCAGCAGCTCTCTTGGCTGTTCCAGCAGTTCTCGTGACTGCTCCAGCAGCTCTCTTGGCTGTTCTAGCAGCTCCGTTGACTGTTCCATCAGATCTATTGGCCGTTCTAGCTGCTCTCTTGACTGTTCTAGCAGCTCTCTTGGCAGTAAGAAGCTAAGTCTGAGCAGCTTTCTTTTCTGTTTCATTACTCTTTCTAACAACTTAACACGACTCTCACTCACCCAGTTCCATGTTTAACAGATTTCTTTTCCAGTCACCAATAATAAGGTCATTATTTTCTTTTCCTCTTTACAGCTCTCCTATCACTGAATTGTGTTTTCCTCAATGCATCATAGCTTCCTCATTGTATCATAGCTTCCTCATTGTATCATAGTTTCCTCATTGCATCATTGCTTCCTCATTGCATCATTGCTTCCTCATTGTATCATAGCTTCCTTACTGTATCATAGCTTCCTCATTGTCTCATAGCTTCCTTACTGTATCATAGCTTCCTCATTGTATCATAGCTTCCTTACTGTATCATAGCTTCCTCATTGTATCAT
The DNA here is from genome assembly GCF_036320965.1 of Panulirus ornatus. Classification (NCBI taxonomy): domain Eukaryota; kingdom Metazoa; phylum Arthropoda; class Malacostraca; order Decapoda; family Palinuridae; genus Panulirus; species Panulirus ornatus. The sequence continues at coordinate 1,161,375 of NC_092238.1, forward strand.
AGCTTCCTTACTGTATCATAGCTTCCTCATTGTATCATAGCTTCCTTACTGTATCATAGCTTCCTCATTGTATCATAGCTTCCTTACTGTATCATAGCTTCCTCATTGTATCATAGCTTCCTTACTGTATCATAGCTTCCTCATTACCGCACTGTGTTACTCTTACAGGATTATTGCTTCTCGCCGTCTAGACGTTCGTCGATCTAAAGTGTGTCATTGTATTGACCTTTAACAGATATTGGATTTCACACCGGCTTAACCTTAATAGGTTTTCGTCTCTGTTTGTTGTAAGGCTTACGTATCTTGATTTTCTCGTCTCCATCACTTAAATGGAGCTTGGGTTTCACACTCTTAAACTTAATGGCTCTTGTTTTCCTAACCATTCTGACTATCTGAGCCTGATTTTCTTCCTCTTCTTTTCAGTCTTGAATGTCGTGCAGTTAATTTTCTTCAGTTTCTGCGTTCAGCAAACTTACTTTCATTTTCTTAATTTCAATGAACCATGCATTTCTAATTACCGTAACTCCTTGAGCAGGAGGGTACGACCCTTGACCACAGTGTTCTACCCTTGAACACGACGGCATGATCCTGTATGACTCTTGATCACAATGATTTGATCCTTGAGCTCGATGGTACGACTCTTGGGAATGATAGCCTGGCTGGTGTTCACCTATTCCTTAAGGGTCAGGTCCAACACCAAGCCTTCATACCCAAGGGTCATAACGTCGTGTTCAAGGGTCGTATCGTCATGGTTATGGGTCGTACCACTGTCCTTACGAGATGAACCAGAACACTATATCTAGGGTTCCTCGCTCTACATATAAACTGATATTGATTTTCTCAGTGTTGTGGTAGTAAGACATTTGAATGTTCTTATCGCCACCATCTCTTATAAGCTCTGGTTCTCAAAGTTTCGATATAAATATTGGTTTACTTTCTAAACTTGTTTTTAAGAGTCGAACTTACCAAGTTTAATTTTTCACTCTTCTCTACTTTGATGAAGTTCGTTTTCCGGTTAATTGATTTAGAAAAGTGTGATATTTCCCTCTATTTTCGCTTTAATGAAATAATCTCACAGACTACGTGACTCGATTTGAAATCTTCCATCAGTTTTCGTATTTCTCGATCTTAAGAAGCTCAGTATCAGCATCTTAACAGTTCCCATCATTTTCGTCGTCTTGTCTTGAATTAATATTGAGATCTCCTTACACTGATCGAAACGAAATTTATCCTGTTTTGGCAGGAATCGATTTCATCAGTTTTCTCAGGGAATGACTATCAAATCATTCCTTACACAGTCGTTCTAATCAAGATATCAAATTTAAAGAAAGAAATAACATATTCTAGGCATACACTGACATGAGCTAGGTCCACCAGCGTGATGACGAGACATGATGTTCGTCTTCTGGACGACAAAGCAGAAGTCAGAGTAAACGAAGACTTCGTCCAGGTGCCATAGTATCATACCTCACAGTTAATGATTGATCTTACTTTATTACTGATTAATGATTGATCTTACTTTATTACTGATTAATGATTTATCTTACTTTATTACTGATTAATGATTGATCTTACTTTATTACTGATTAATGATTGATCTTACTTTATTACTGATTAATGATTGATCTTACTTTATTACTGATTAATGATTGATCTTACTTTATTACTGATTAATGATTGATCTTACTTTATTACTGATTAATGATTGATCTTACTTTATTACTGATTAATGATTGATCTTACTTTATTACTGATTAATGATTGATCTTACTTTATTACTGATTAATGATTGATCTTACTTTATTACTGATTAATGATTTATCTTTATTACTGATTAATGATTTATCTTACTTATTACTGATTAATGATTTATCTTACTTTATTACTGATTAATGATTTATCTTACTTTATTACTGATTAATGATTTATCTTACTTTATTACTGATTAATGATTTATCTTACTTTATTACTGATTAAGTTAAGAACTATACTATTGTTAAACAAGTTAGGTAAATCTTATCTTGTTAAAATCAACGTACGTGAGACAGACCAGACAGAAGGACGGTTATATTCTGTTATACTGTTAAAGAGGACGGTAGACAGAGCTGAAGGCGCTGGTATACTGGGTTATGAGTTATGTTGGAAGGACGATGGACAGACAAAGTACATGAGGTCTAGTACAGTAGTTGCTGCCTTCATCACTGGTAAGGAGCAAGACTAGGGAATAATTTGCATACATGTTTAATTCATGAGGTAATATTATCTGTTCTGAAGTTGGTGTAGTGTCTCTGCGTAAGGTTACGGTAGGATGATAATCTGACTGTGTCTGGGGATTCTAACCACTTTAAGCACGACCATACGACCCTACAGTTACGTCAGTACGACCCTGACGCACAACGACACTATCTCTGATAACGATAGCACGATCCTTGGCAATGACGCCCTACCCTTTGGCTGGAACCATAAGGATCAGGTCACAGGTCAAACATCGTACCCATCAATCGCATCGTCGTGCTCAAGGAGTTAATCATTAATCATTTCCAAGATCAATACTGTTCGTTAATCATTCCCTTACCTCCTATACCTTTCCATCAATATCAGAACAAATCATTCAACACCAAAACATAATCTGAAACACTTTATCTTCTCACCTACCAAAGCCTTGCCACTCCACGATAAATACAAGTCTATGTCTACCTACATGATCATCATTAAGGTTAATGACCACACCAAAAATTAACGAGATTGTCTATAGCGTTCGCTGGACAAACATACCTGCGACAGATCCACTCTGGAAGCTGGAAGGTAAACAAGGGATTGATCATACGAACACACACAGTTCAATATCAAAGCGTTGGTTCGATACGGTAACAGAACTCAAATTTTATGTAAATGACTTTTCATAATATTTCCAGATTATAAAAAAATATCTATAACTACTTCTTATATATATATATTACAACAAGCTATTATTTCTGTAACAACTAGCTATGTCAACAGTCACTAGTTATGATGTCTACAATCACCAGCTATATCTATAACCATTAGTTATAAATATCGAGTAGCTATAACATCTATTAGTACTAGTTATATCTATAATCTATAGTCACTAGCCATAACACTTAATACCTAACCTAACCACAAGCTATACATCAAAACTCGTTACCACCTGACCACATTACCCAGCAACGGTGTCTCCCAGTCTCTCGTTAGGCAAATGTTCATTTTCAACAATCACTGAATTGTGTTGAGAGGAAATGTTAAATAACAAAGCAACCTTTAGATGGTTTGTGCCAACGTGTTGTAAACTGACCTGTTACCTCGAAGACAAGACCGCCAACGAGGCTGTAAACTGCCCAGTTACCTCCATAACAAGTTAGCCAACGAGGCGGTAAGCTCGGCTTGTTACCAGACGAGGCAAGACAATGTGCCTTGCTAATTCCTGTATTATCAACATCGTACGTCAATAAATCATGCGTTTTTTATTTTAGTTGTATTTCCGTTTGTTCTTTACTACCAGTAGGTAGTTAGTGTTCTTTACTACCAGTAGGTAGTTAGTGTTCTTTACTACCAGTAGGTAGTTAGTGTTCTTTACTACCGGTAGGTAGTTAGTGTTCTTTACTACCAGTAGGTAGTTAGTGTTCTTTACTACCAGTAGGTAGTTAGTGTTCCTGACTTCCCTACATATAAGTCTGGTGACACCGGGAACACAACTGTAGTCTTCATAGTTAACCTATCCTACGGTTGTTGTCTTCGTCCTCAGTAATGTGTGTTTACACACTAGTGTGGTAACGGTCACTCACGATGGCTAACTAGCCGCGAGAAAGGAAAAATGTTTTTCTATGCTAAGACAGTGAGCCATACACTCAAAACATAAATCCATATTGCTGTTCCAGACCATATATGTTGTTACTCAGTGACTCAGGATGTAGGCCATTAGCGCCGTCAACATCAAGTTATAACGACCAACTGAAAACTACTGAACACCTTCCTCAGGTGTTCATGATAACTGTAAGATGACACACACACACACACACACACACACACACACACACGACCACTCCACATGTATTACTCTGTAACACAATGTTTGTATGATACTGAACAAATGATGATACTTAAGACGCTTATTCTGACAACAGAGTTGCTTCTATATCTCACAGACGGAGAATCTAATCTTACAATCTGTACAGACGAAGCCACCTGGACGAACACGTCTGCTGGTTACGGTGGAGACACAAGTTCAGTGTAGTCATGATCACGTGTCAGTCTTGTGTGGGATTATGTTTTCTTAATCATCGCCACCGTTACCTTCCTCAGGAGGATTAATGGGCTATTTAAAGCCTCTATTTTCCCTGTGTGGAATTATGAATATATTTATTAATTGAATTAATTATTGTAATCCTCTAGAAATGCCACAGCTTGGGCCGTACAATATTATTCATAGCTTTAAAGGTAATTACCTATATAATGAGGACAGATGGTAATTACCTATATAATGAGGACAGATGGTAATTACCTATATAATGAGGACAGATGGTAATTACCTATATAATGAGACCAGAAAATAATTAAGACATTGTACTATTACCTTCTTGTCACAACAAAACAGCCTGGACCTCTTGGTAATTACATTACGTAATTAGTTTGCAGATGCCATGAGTCATGTGTCTCAATGCTAATGAGACAATTCAGGTAATTAAGAGAAACTATTCAATTATCATATAATGTAGTACTGAAGGACTCAGTAACAGACGTTCAGGCAGAGGTAAGTCGAGTGTACTCATGCTACATACTACATCTGATGGTACTTCACTATGCCAGACCCAGTGGCAAAAAACACTTTCTTACCATCATGAAATAGGAATATTCTTTTCAAAATTTCTCGCCATGTATAATTTCTCCAGCTCCTGTGGTCAGTCAGGTGTGGGGAA